>NC_058412.1:5185624-5302719 GCF_002201575.2 Neomonachus schauinslandi | reverse complement strand
TGTGTGTGTGTGTGTGTGTGTGTGTGTGTGTGTGTGTGTGTGTGTGTACCACATCTTCTTTATCCATTCATCTGTTGATGGACATCTTGGCTCTTTCCATAGTTTGGCTATTGTGGACATTGCTGCTATAAACATCAGGGTGCATGAACCCCTTCGGATCCCTACATTTGTATCTTCGGGGTAAATACCCAGTAGTGCAGTCGCTGGGTTGTACAGTAGCTCTATTTTCAACTTTTTGAGGGGCCTCCATACTGTTTTCCAGAGTGGCTGCACCAGCTTGCATTCCCACCAACAGTGTAGGAGGGTTCCCCTTTCTCCGCATCCCCGCCAACATCTGTTGTTTCCTGACTTGTTAATTTTAGCCATTCTGACTGGTGTGAGGTGGTATCTCATTGAGGTTTTGATTTGTATTTTCCTGATGCCGAGTGATGTTGAGCACTTTTTCATGTGTCTGTTGGCCATTTGGATGTCTCTTTGCAGAAATGTCTGTTCATGTCTTCTGCCCATTTCTTGATTGGATCGTTTGTTCTTTGGGTGTTGAGTTTGATAAGTTCTGTATAGATTTTGGATACTAGCCCTTTATCTGATACAGACATGTCTTTCTGCTTCAATCTCTCTTCACCTATTGCTCCTTCTGTTTGAAATGTCTCACACACCACTTCTCCTAGGAACACCCTTCTCTGCCTGGCTAGTTCGTCCACGTCCATCGTCCGCACCCCCTGCCTCCCCAGCATCGCTCCTTCTGGGTGTGCTGCCCTCCTCGGTGCCTTCACAACACCCAGGGCTGGCCCCTGTGCAGCAGCCACCTCCCCTGCATTCTTCCTTCCCTGGCTGCTGTCCCTGTGTTCCAAACACACAGCACAGCCAGCGACCCATGAGAAGGGGCCAACACCCATGAAATAAAGACAGGAGTGGGAAGGAATAAAATGGAAGTGGGAGAAAGAAAGCGGAACTAAGGCCCGCTGTTGATGAGGAAAGCAAAGAACTTTGTACCATCTTGGGAAGGTTTTTAAATCTGAGTTGTAGAATGTCATAAAGAGAGGGGAACAGAAGGCTACCAGACCTTTCTCCATGGCTGCGTGGGAATGGTAAACCTCAGCCTGGCGAGGAGGTAGATCTTCCTGGACCAACCCGCTCCACTGTGGCCATGCAGTCTCTTGCCCACACCCTGGGTGCCGCGTTTGCTTCCTCTGTTTCCTGCCTGCCCACTCACATGTGATTTGGCCTCTTTCTCACCAGGGAAGCTATTTTCTCCCACAACATATGCTTATTTTTTTCTACCCATCCTTCTGAGATACTCACATCTCTCTTTGACATTTGTCAAAATGGCTTCACCTCATGACGATTTTGCAAATTCACTTTAGAGGCTTCCTGGGAGCGAACTGTTCTTGCAATTTAGGGATTCAGCCACCAGGTGGCAGGACAGTGTTCAAACTGCAAGGCACTGGCTTTCCCTGTATTTCCGCTCCCCAGCCCCCCACCCATGCCCTGCTGATTGCCACTCAATGCAAGAACCCCTCTGCCACCCCTCCAGGGTCAGCCTGCAGCCTCTGCTTGGGTGCTTCCAGGGACAGGGGACTGTACGGCAGCCCACTCTCTGTTCAGGTGAATCTCAGAAGTAGAGGCAGTACGTAACTAGTCAGCACTATATTCTGGGCAAATACTAGGGGTCCAGCAATTTTATAAGAGCTGAAGATATACAAGGCTCTGCTATTAGGAGTGCACATCACCTAATAAGTCTTCCTTTCACAAAAGTCCAATTCTGCCTTGGAAAACCCGCAAACCCCTGACCAGCTCTCAGCACTGCCACGTATCACTAATCACATTCCTCAGCCCCGAGAGCTGCTCTGCTCCGTTCTCCTTTCCCTCTTGTTTCAAAGGAGTGTGCCAGGAGAAACTAAGAGAGAACAAATAGGCCACGGTGGCTCAGTTCCCTGGGATGTGCTCTTCTTTCCCTCCCCATCAGGGAAAGATTCAAATGTCCCTCCACCTGGGTCCCCTCCGTCTGCCTGAGTTAATTCACTCACCAGCTGTTAAGGCTGTTCTGTCCTTGGGTGAGACTTGGCCGCTCACCCCCTCTTCTGAGCTGCAACTGGGCCTGGCCTCGTTAGAAGCCATGTGGCCTCCAAAGCTGGCTGTCCCCGGAGTCAGCCCGGATTACATCAGCTTCCTCCGATGGCCAGAAGCAGATTTCACTCGTTTTCCTCTTTCAAATCTGTGCAGTCTTTTTGCTGCCTTCAGATTTTGCTTTCTGTATCCGAGACACATCTTCAGTTCCTACCTCGCTTTCAGGTAGGGGTGTTGTCATGCCTTTGAAGGATGCGGTCTTATTTCCCTTCTATGCTCCAGGTCCCAAACCAATATCCGTTGGGGTTACAGTTCTGAGGAAAGGTTGTCCAAAATATTATCTTTCTATTTTAAGGTTTGCCCAAACGCCTTGAGCAGACGGTGTGAACGATATAATTTTTGGCAAACTTAAGAGCATGATCCTTCCTGACAGATGCTTGGGAGAGCAGCAAAAGCTCACGCAGGATGGCTTTGTGTTCAGGAGGCTTATTAGCATTCCACGGGCCTGACCCTCACTTGGTTGAGAGGATGCAGAGGAGGCTTTTTGAGAGAATTAACAAGACTGGAAAAGATCTTATTTTGATCTTCTGATTTCATTAGTTGGTATCGTTCAGAAGCATGTTGAATTTGAGCAAGAAAACGAGCACATACCGAGCACCTGCCATATATATGTCAAATGCTCTATACGAATGCTTATGTAATCCCCACAGTAACTTTGTAAGAATCCTATTATTATCCCTTTTAAAAAGCAGGAAATCTGAGAACCAAGGGTATGTATATGTAACCAATGTTGCACAGATAATATTCAAATCAGCAAACAATACTATGTCTGCTTGGATTCAGACCTTGCTGTCCTAGAAATAGTATATTTCTTTTCTAAATTAACTTTGATTTCTTTTTCTGGCTATATAAGCAAAACAAGCTTAATGTAGACAATTTGAAAAATGTAAACAAAGTCCCCTTAATCACCCTTAATCCATTGTTTAGCAACAGCCACTATTTACATTTTGGTATATTTCTTCCTCTGATGATTTCCCTGCATAATCAGTTTGTTCATTAGATAGAGAGAGAGAGATAGGCAGACAGGCAGACAGATCGATCATAGCACATTCACTTATTTTTCTTTTAGAAATTTAGGGGCTCATTTTCTTCCACAATGAACAATTCTTAGATTACAGTTGTGATTTTTCTTCAGGACCTGGAAATACTAGCTCAGAGTGTGAGTGCATCTATGGTTCTAGATGCCTATGTCAGACTGATTTCTAGAAACAAATTAATAACAATTCACAGCAGTGTGTATCTCTCTCATGTTTGAAGAGGCAACAATACAGTGACTTCTACAGCCTTTGCTTATTCTTTTAGAAGAAAGTGGCATCTCATTGTTTTAATTACGTTATTAACAAGATCAAATTATTTTCAGTTTTGATTACTTTTGGTCATTTTTTCAAAATTTACTGTTCTATGAATTATTTATATTTTTCATTCATTTTCTCTATTAGAAGTTTAGATATTTCTATATTTCAAATTATTGACCTCTTTTCTCAGTTTATGATAAAAAATATCTATATTTTTTTCCCCTGTAGATCTATAATCTCTTCCTTCCCATTATTGGAAATGAAAGAGCTAGCTGCCCCTTTCATGGTCGCCCCTGGCAGAACCCTCTCTCTTGGAGCAGACTGGTTAAGTAGGAAGTTCCCCGGAGTCCTAACTGTCATGGTAAAGCATTGACCTGTCATTGCATGCCTGCTCCTGTCACTTCCACTCTGAAGACCAAATTTAGACTTTCCATATATTGACAAAATCTTGCAAGCAAATTTTGGTTTATTGATGAGTTTTTATTGCTGTTACTTCCCATGGAAGCTGCAAAGATAATGTATATATAAATAAGACTCTTTTTTTTTTTCCCTTTAGATACAATAGTTAGTTTTTAGGAGCTGTTTTAGGTAAACTTGGTAATTTAAATAATTAATTTTTGAGTTTTATTTTGGGTCCCTCCAGTTGCTTAGAAGATGAAACTTTCTTTAGAATAATTTTGTGTTGGGGTGCCTGGGTGGCTCAGTTGGTTAAGCATCTGACTCTTGAGCTCAGCTCAGGTCTTGATCTTAGGGTCATGAATTCAGGCCCCATGTTGGGCTCCACTTGGAGCCCACTTAAAAAGTAATAATAATTTTGTGTCTTTTGAGGATTGTGGATAGTATAAAATAGAATATTTATGGTGACTAGTAATCAATCAGTAAGTATTCCTTGGATCAATTGCTGAAATATCCTTTCCTCGTCTCCATGAATCCAAATCTGAACTATTTTCTAAGCTCAGGCCAAGCCCCTTGCCTGTCCTGACCAGACTACATGGAAAGTTCTTGCCCTCTCTGAAGTTTTATTTTTCTGTTCAGTCTCCCTTGGCACAAAGCAAAAACGAGCCAAATGTCATTAAACTTCCCATGTGTTTGCATTTTATCTTTTCAACTGGCTTCATTAAGTGTGCATCCATTCAATTCAATTTATTCAATGATTTATTAAGCTCCTCCTAAGTAAGACTTTGAAAATTTATGTAATTTTACACATTTGTAAACACACACACACACTTGTAATATGATACTATTCCAGGGAAAGATGAAGAAAGCCTAGAGACTGAACCACAAAGCAGTGCATTTGAGCTGATTCATTACTAGCCTGCAGGAGCCTATTGCTGAATTTCTGGGAATATTGTAAGTTAGCTATTAAACATGGCCATTATTAAAAATCAAGTGTGTGAACTATATATCTCTCCACAAATTTGCATTCAGTGACATCATTTTGGTAGCTTGATATTGGCCATGGTTGGAGTATTTATTTATACCAGAGAAACTGGCAAACACTATAAATCGAAGCTCGATTATTGCTTTGTTGATTGACTAGGTTTAAGAAAATGATGGAGACAATGTTAATAATGCAGATTAAACTTTTAAAAGTGTGTTGTGCATTTAGTCACTACCTTGTGAAGAGCACAGAAAATTTGAAGAAATATTCTTCCAGTATTTGAATCCTGTTATCCAGTGAAGCAAAGAACCCACTCACATCAATGAACGATGAGTGACGTCCTGACATACGTAGTGAATACGGTTTATGTGAGAGTGAGAAATGGTTTTACAGCAAGCCACATACCAGACTTAATGGAAATAAACTTAATGGGAAAAGAACATTCAGGAAGGGATACGATTCAATTTTCACATTATGGTTGAATTGCAACTATAGATTGGCTACAGATACAAAAGTTTGGCAAAAATCAATGAAAGCATTCCGTAAGAATGAGTTGCTTATGTAGAGTGTATAGTGAAGGGCATTGTATATTTTATCATTATGTGTGAATCATGTCCTACACATCCTTTATATGAGTAAAATTTGTAATGAAGCTATATACACGTGTATATATACCAGCATTATTATTATTATTATTTATTATTATTATTTGGTGCACTTGTTAAACATTTATCTGCTCACCACCACCTGTATTCTTCACTGAAAGATGTAATCAGAGTGAATTTTGAACCAGAAAAAGTGAGCCCTGGCTTCACTCCTGGCATCATCTCCATACCCACCTTGCAGATGCATCCTGTCCTACAGTGAAATATGGAATTTATGAAATATTTATGGTATAGGTTTTTTTCAGGGGCCCCCTTCAGAATAATCTCATTTCTGTTCTGCCTATAAAGTACCTACGCATGCTTTCTTTTTCTTCTAAACATGAAAAGCGTATAAATCAAATCTTCTTAAAAAGGAAACTGGAAAGAAGAGATGAGCTTCCGAGGTATCACCGGGAGACTCTAGAGAGTATTTTCTGACCTGCCCGATGACACACTGTCCTCTATCAGGAGCTTTCCTCCCTCCCATACTTACTTGGCAGCTCTCGTACCCATGAGAAATCCCACAGGGTGGAGCCTCATTCCAGAACAAGAGATACCTAACAAAAATAAATTCACATTTTGTAAGAAAGAAAGAAATCCTTCAGGACTCATGAAAGCTGCCTCGCAGCCTTACCCGCCCATCACGTTGCCTGTTGGCCCTCTCGGTGTGCTGATGATCGTGTCAACAGCAAGAGGGCTCTCTTCAGCTTGGAGGTCTTTTGCCTATGTGTGGGGTCTTCAATGTTGATTTCAATGTTAAATCCTGGAGAGCAAGGCCTGCGGGGAAGACACAGTGCTGGGCTTCTGTGACATCCTCCATCACCCTGCGTGACCTCACCTGTAACTCAGCATCAGCTGAGGAAGTCTCACCTGAATTACCTGCGGTAAAATGCTTGCTTCAGGCCTCCTCTCCCTCTCTCCACTCAAAACCTGAGCCGTAACTTTATCCTGTAAACCTGAAAAGATACTCATTTTTGATTCCAGAAGGTTTTCTACAAAGAGTAAAATAATTTGATTTAATGAATAAAGAATGACTTCTGAAATCCATCTATCTGCATTTACGATGTTTAAATACCAGGAAAGATCGAGGTATTCATATTTGGTTACGTATATGCAGATGAGATAATCATGGTTTAATGAAAACCTCCAGTTATTAGTTAATCAGTTCAGCTTGGTGACTATTGGTCTGTTATGGCAGGACAAGAATAATTAAATGACACTTAAAGGTATGGGAAGAACGTTAGTCAGAAATTGATGTGCCTACAGAAGGCTCCAAATGGCCGACGTTTAATGGTCCTCTCCATGTTGCCATGGCAACTCACTTTGGTAACTCACATATCCTCAGTGTAAGAAAACAAGGGGCAGAGTGTTCTTAGGAAGGTGCAACCCCCTTTAAGCAGATCTATAAGCATCGCAGATGAACAGAACTTTAAACATTCCGCCATGAATATTCATGAAGTAAGTTGTTTTTTGTTGCCTGCCTAGTCAGCAGTCACAAAACACATGGTGTGTGTTGGCAGCATCTTGCCTAGGTAGAGGGCTATGGACGGAGGCAATGGCAGGAACCAGGACCTGTGAGGCTGACTGACATTTCCATCTGTAGCGAAGGCTGGTAATTAACAGGAAGGAGTTTGCCTGCAGCATTGCACCATCTGCTAGGGGAACGGCTCAGTAAGAAAGGAGCTGGATAGCATCTCAGCGGTGGCGCGATCTGGTTCCGACATGAGGCCGGGCATCTGTTAGCTGAGGAGACGGACTATTAGGGAATTCGACTGGGAATGAACAACATGGAAAGAGCACTCTGACCTAGCCCATAAAAGCAACTCTTTAGAAATGGTGTCTTTTCATCTTACTTACCCAAGCCTTCTGAAAATGGTTTGCTGAGGGACCATTACAGATCTGTTTGAAGTAACACAATGGTTTCAAAAATGCTGTTTTATTCCAACATGAAATTCTTGAAATCAGGATACAGCTGTCATCTTTTGACAATAGAGCTAATTTCAGAGCGAGGATATGAGGTTAAATTCCTTCTTTTGTCGTTTAGATTGGGGAGCAGTGGGGGTGGGGAAACAAAATGATCATTTAAATGCTACGCTATTCAAAATCAAGGAGACAAAAAAACTCTGGGATGCCCTGGCAGAAAGTGAGTAGATCAGAAATCACCCCAAAGTTCTTGTAATGTCTTCATATTCTGTTTTGTTTTTTCATACTGTTTCCTAATGCAAATCTTTCTCATCATGAAAAACCACACTTCAGGACTTGGCGCATTAACCGTATTTGACTAGCCTCAGGACCTTAGCTGAAGAGGATGTTAGTGTTTTAGGTACCAAATCTAGAAGTGGGAGCCCAGTTCATGGTAGGGTCAGTGTGTATTTGGGGAAAGATGAATTGGCAGAGCATCTCTAACACCCCCGCCCCCCTATTCTTAGGAAGTACAATAAGTTCTTCTGCAGGGGACTTCATCTTTGAGAGGGGTCAGCAGACAGAAACCTGGGTCTCCCTATCATCGTATAGGTTAATGCCACTTTAAAAAATATAAATGTGGCATTAATCTTTCAACCATCGGGGAGAGACTATTGACTCCAACCATCTCAGGCAGGTTGGAGCTGAGAATCTACTAACACCATTCCTGTGACTGGGACTACTGACTCATGTACAAAGTCCCCCAGATGGCAGATGACTTGAATTTGTGTGTGTGTTACTGTTACTAAATCAGAGCCATTGAATGATATTTACTGAGACCTCATGGTACCATATGGAATCAAAAAATATATAGACCTTGGAATTTAAATTCATCTGAGAAAAGTGGACACAGGATTCTTATTTAGAGCATTTTTTTCCTCCTTCCCTCTCTTGTGAATGCTGATTATTTTGCTAATCTATGGGGGTGCTGGTGTCTGAAAGGGCCAGTACAAGACAAATAGAAAAATCTCATCTTTACTATATAGGAGAAAAATAAAAATGACATTGACTGTGAAAAATAACACACATTTTATCCAGTTGTGTGCCAGTAAAGTTTAATAACTGTCTCTCGGGGGAGGGGATAAAGAGGCCCTGATTTGTAGCTTTTGCCAAATTCCATGGTGTAAATATTCCAACCACGGCTGATTTCAGATTAGCCATGTTGAGACTTGAGAATAGATTCATATCAGCTTTTGGAAGCCAGTGGGGATCGGTTCCAACACACCACTGATTTTATCCCTATATGCCTCATGTATAAAGAATTGGTAATGCCAATTTCGGTTATGCTGGTGAAAGTGGTCTATTTGATTCAATACAGTCACTCTTCACATGCGGAAAGCCTAGTAACTCCTATTTGTGTAGTGCAATAGAGCCTATAAAATCAATTCATCTTCCTTAATTCACTCGACCTCTTCATAACCCTGCTGTCTACGCAGAAATTGAGGCTCAGTGGCATTCCATGGGCTTATCATTTAGTAAGTGGGAGATATGAACTAAGTATCTAAGTGTTACTGTAAGAGTTTACTTGTAAATAGATACCTGCTTATCTGGGACATGGAACTGACCAGTCACTGTATCAGTACATTTCTTTGTTTCTCCATTTTTGTTTTGTGCTGTCTTACTTTGCTGCATTTTGGCCACAACCTTCCCCTGTTACTTCATTACAAAGGCGGTATTTGAAGTTGCCTTCGAATATTCATAGCCGAATATTCAAGTTCATACTTCTCACCCACCATAGCCGCTCAGAATGTGGCACTCACTCCCACCTCCCGTGTCCAGTCCAGAAGGCTTGGGTTGTATTGAAAATCATCGTTCCAGGAACCTGGATCTCAGGCTATGTTCCAGGAGCTCATTCAGTATTACTCATGGCACGTAGGTTATACCAATAAAGCAATTTAAAGAGTCATTAAAAAGAAATCTGGAGTAGGACAGCATCCTAGCCAAGGAGGAAGCTGGAGAGCATCACAACACTGCAGATTTAAGAGATAAACCTCATGGCTAGAACCCTCACTAGTCATTCAGTCATTTAACAGAGTAACCAATGTTATTGAGTGGAATCCTATGTGGCAAGTACTTTGCTACATACGGGGGATGCAGAGATTAATGAAACTGTTTCTACTCTTAAGGATCTTACCCTAAATATTGTTTTTCCGGGGGAAATAATTCTGGCTGTGTGGTCTGCAAATTCTCTTAACAGTCATACTATTAAAGTCACATAATAAATCAATAAGACCATAACTTCTCTGGGGAGAGTCAATTACAGGTTACTTGTTGGAAAGTGAATGACTCAAATTCGACATGAAGATCCCTATGATTTGAAGGTCTGTATCATGAGACAGTATATTTGGTGAGATGAAAGACTCAAGGTTAGAAAGAGCCTTTTCAGGTCCAGGGCTGCTGGTTGGCCACATGATCCCATATGGCCACCCCCACCCCATGTATGAAGATGATAACTCTGATCCAGTAAGACCCGAATTCAAATTATTTTGATGATTGACTTTTGTTAGTCACTCAGACTCTCCCACATTTTCCCCCTGATCACTTGAGCCTCCTGGCAAACATGGCAGTGTGGATCTGGGAAGTAGAGAGTGGCATTCACTTAGAAGATTTTGGGAATGGCACATCCTAGAGTTCTGCACAAAACATGGAGAGGCCCTGGGTCTACAGTACACAGGACAGATCTAGACTAGGCTTAAATGCAGCCATGCCAAATGAGAATCACACTTACACAGCACTAGCTCAGTGAACATAGTGCTTTCAGTTACCTGGTCACCTAATCTGTTCAAGTCAAAAGAGATTCCACCCTCATCAGGGATGGGGTTGGAATTCTTCATGGTTTTCATCTCTCCATGCCTTTCTCAACACCATAGATGTGAACCTAAAATAATATTGGTGTTAGGATATATACCTCACTTTACCTTTGGGGCATCACAATTATTTATTAATTCACCAAAAATTGACATAAGCGCCATTCACATGGCAACCACTGTAGACAACTGAGCTATAACAAACACAAAATGGACAAAGCCTTTAAGCAAATACGTGCATGTGCGCATACGCGCACACACACACCAGATGACGTGTGGCTGGGGTGGGTTGCAGCTATTTTAGGCAGAGTGGTCTGGGAGGGTCTCTCTAATAAGAAATATTTGGTCTGAGACCTATATTGAGAAGTTATAGGAGCCAGCTACAGAATATCAGGAAAAGGAAGGGTAATCCAGGTAGAAGGATCCAAATACTCATGCCCTGGATATCTGGAAGGACCTTAGTGGATCCTTGGAAAGATAAACTACCATCCCAAAACTGTCTTTCTCAATATGTAGATGACAGCTGGTGAATTTTTACCTTGATATATTCTGAAACTATTAAACCGAGAAAATGGCACAAGGGCTCAGAGACACCCCCACAGTGTCACCTTAGGAAAATCGATCCTCTCAGGGAATTTGGTATCCCACCCTTTACATCTTTCATCCCGATTCTGCCCCCCAGGCTGTCAGTCCTTGGAGCAGAACTGGCTTCTTCTCCTCTGTTCCCATGCAGGGCCTGGTAGGCAAGAGCGATGTGGCTTCTCTCTACCACATTATATTTAATTCATGCCAGGCCTTCTTCTTTATTAAAATTTTTCATTACTTTTGTATTACATGAGTAATTTTGTGTTCACTTTAGAATAGTTCAAAATTAAAATGAGAATAAATTATAAAATAAAAGCACCTTTTGTCTTATTCAAAAAAATTGCTGTTAATATGTTTTAAATGTTTACCATCCTTCCCCGATGCTGTGTATATTTTAACTACCTGAAATGGTTTCTACTGCACATTCAATTTCGAAATCTGTTTTACTATTCTCACCGAATATTTTAAATGTCTTTTATATGGATAAATTCTCTTTTATACAGATAAAACATCACTTTGTACATCTATATAGTGTTGCTCTATATAGTTGATCAAAATTTAACTAAGCTTTTATTACTAAGCATTCTGGTTGTTTAAATTTTTTTCTTGTTATGGAAAATGTTGTGTCAAACATAATTAACTCAATCTAAACATTTTAAAAATTAGCTAACATTTCTTATGATCTATTTCTCAAAGTAGAACCGATAGGTCAAAAGACTTTGGCCCAGTAATACCCCCTCCAGTCTTCAAGATCCTTCAGTAAAGCAACAGTATATATATAAGCAGATGCTTTTCCTCCTTCTCCTCAAAGCTGGAAAACGCTCCCCACAGCTCCCTCTGATACAGTAGTTTCTTAGCATCCCTGATATGTGTCCCTTCCCAATAATGCCTTCTTGGTGTCAAAGGATGAATATCATTTTGATTGGGGATGTGACTGATGCCTTACTTGCCTCTTGTGACCATATGACATGATTCTATGGAAATGAGGGCGCTTGTCAGGTAGGTAGCCAGGAATTCTGGTGAGGAGTGCAGTTGTGCGGGATGGTGGGTATGAGTCATCTTAGGTAAAAATTATCTCTTGCTCAGATCATGGTGGAGCCTCCCACAACCATAAATCCAGAACATTCCTCAGAAATATATCCTCTCTCGGCATTGATAACCAGTGAGCGAGTGAACTTGGAGAAGGGGCTCCACAGAAGAGTCACAGTTAAACCACTGGCCACACAGCTAGTGGGAAGTAAGAGAAAGCCTCCTTGTTTGCTGGTAGCGAGCCAGATCCCCTGCAGGGATAAATAATGAAATAGCTGCTAGTGGTTCTGAGAATATAACCAAATTACATCTTTGGAGGTCAATGGATTATAAAGCCCCAGAGCCTGGCTCCGAAGACTGTAAATATACATCCTCTTCCTGCCCCACCCTTCTAGGGCCTTTAGACAAAGTGGCAAGAATGGGACAGAATGCAGACCCATTACACAGGCATTTTCAGAAGAGGTGTGAAGTGTTCTTAGCTTGGGACAATCCTAAAGCAAAATGTGGCAAGATCTCCATAGATTCCTGGGATGGGTTTCTAGTACCCAACACAAAATCTCACTCTAAATGATGTTTGCTGTGGATTGACAAATAGAACTTTCTCTACAGCGGTGGGAGGGATTGGCAAACCTATTTTCCTTGCTCCTTCCACTCTCTCAACCTCTCGCTTTCTCCTATCTATTTTTTTTTCCTGCCAGCAGGTTTCCTTCAGCATTCAATCAAGGGCAACATGTCCTCAATCAGCATTTTTCATTTTTTATGCGACACTGTCCTTTAAAGCTTTCTGCAGCTGGTTGGCGACCGGGTGCTGCCAGTATCCTCCGAGAGCCTCCCCTGTTGTGTGCACATCGGTCCCCTTCCCAGAGCTCCCCAAGTGCCTTGGAGGCAACCTGACTTGGAGTGTGTCTGAGTCTGCTTACCAGGCTGTGGCGGTGCTCAGGATTTCCAACTGCTGGAGCCCAGCCCTTGGGCAGCAAGGGGGGCAAAGGGAGGTCAGCAAGTAAGCGGGACACAGTTGTCGTTGTAAAACGGGGAGCCTTTTGTACCAAAAGGAGAGAAATCTGTTATTTAATTTGGGGAATGGTAAATATGTCATTATAACAACAGAAAAGCATTCTGATGGAGGAACAGAGCTGAACAGGAATTAGAGACCTCGTGTTCTTGTCACTGCAATAACTTACTGATTCCCGATCCTTAAGCAGTCAGTCAACTTATTTTACAAAGCATTTTTTTAAAAGGAAGATACTGGACTAGTTGTCTCCACTCACACTTGCTACCCTAATATTCCAAAGTCTCTGCTTCTGGCTCAGGAGCTGTCCCAAGGATGAAGATCTACGAAGCAGTTGCTGTCCCAGATGTTTGGAGTGGACAAAGCCTTAAATAATGAGCGGTTAACTTGTGTGCCTGAGAAGTGCGACTCTCGATGGGAAGCACTCTTAAAGTCCTCTTTTCCTGCCCAAATGTTGAGTGAGAGCTCCTCTGGGAAATCAGTGCAGAGAGGAGCTGGTCCCCCTGCACCTGTGTGTTTTATCTGTGGAATGATCACTCTGCAGGAGTGTCCATGAATCTTCCAACTGTGTGCTTTCTCAGGGACTAACTCACGTCAGCTGTCACACTGAGCTGCACCATTTCACCCTGCACAACAGTCTGCTGCGTCTGCATCACGTTTGAAGAGGAGGGTTGTGCATCACGATGAGACACTGCCAAGACACCAGGGTTCCTCAGACCCAGGTTCGACCCTCAGCTGGACCTTTACTGGTTTTGTGATCTTGGAAAATTTTGCACCGTCTCCAGGCCTCACTAAACATTCAGTAAAAGAGAAGTACAGTCCTTTCCATCTCAAAGACTTGTGGCAGAGGTTTAGTAAATATTTTCTGTCTTTACTGGGGTGTTCCAGAAGTGTCTCACATTTCATGTGACAGAAATCTCCCCCCAAAACACAACCCTTGACCCTATCTCTCCCCTCCTCCACATGTCTCCTTGTCCCAATATCTGATATATCCCCATCTCAGTAAATGGCACAAATATCCAACTGGCCAAGCACAACTCTAAAAGAAATCAATTCCTTCCCCCCGCACCCCCCCCAGATCCAATCTGTCAATAAGGTCTACTTATTAAAGTATTTTCCTAATCCATCCACTTCTCTCGTTCTTCATTTCTATACCACCTTGATCCAAGGCACCGTCATAGCTTGCTCAAATTAGTGACACATACAACACATAAGTCTCTCTGCGTCCATGTGTAACCCTCTACAATCTAGACTCCATCCTGCCTGCACACTGATATTTTTAAACCCCAGATGATATTTTGCACATACTTCCCACTTCAGGCCTTTTCAAGGCTTCCTATTAAAATAAATTCTGAGTTCCTGACCATGGCCGAAGGAGTCTGCATAGTCTCTCTGCCCTCCATGCTATTCCCTGTATGGTTTGTTCCATGGGGGCCGTGGTTTCCTTCATTGTCACCAATCTCAGGGGATCCATCATTGGCTTTCAACACAGGCTATTCCGTATTTCTTTGTCTTCAGATCTTTGCATAGCTGGCTCCTTTGTGTCATTCTGGTCCCAGCTTAAATGTCACGACTGCAGTCACTCACCAGCTAGCATGTCTCCATGCTTTATATGAATAGCAGTTAGCACTATCTGAAAATCTTATTTATTTCTTTATTTTTCCATCTTCCCTGCACTAGAGCAGAAATCTAAGGAACCTTAGTGCTCTGGATTGCCACATGTTGCAGTGGAATATAAAAATATTGTTAGAAGGCTGGAGTACAGGGGACTATTTCACACAGGCACACAACGCATGCTTTTATATGCATATGTGAAATAAACAAACGCTTCAGAGCCAGCTAGTCTTAGCTTCTGATCCACCCCTGTTACTGCTGGCTGTGCAATCTTGGAAAAATTACTGAACCTCTCAAGCTCAGTTTTCTCATTTGCAGAATGGAGATAAAATCAGCATCTCCCTCATAAATTTGAGTAGAGAAATATGTGTACAACTTCTAGCAGAGTTCCCAACACATTATAAATAGCTGAATTTTAGCCACTTGTACTTTTTCTTCTTGTTCAATCAGCTCATTATTGAGTGTGGTGCTAAAAGAGCAGAATTGGGTGGAAGCTTCTGATATGTTTGTTATTTATTAAAGATTTCTTTAGAAACCTCTGTGCTGCATTGTGATACACAAATCCGAGGAAAATGTAATCCAAATATAATGTCAACGTGTCTAGATATTACATCATTGGTCTCCCACTTTTTAAACATTTAACCCTCATCTGTAAAATGAAGATAATTTGAACTGCCACGTAGGCTGGTGGATGAGTTAGTTTAACACGTACAAAGCGCGTGTTGACTCATGGATGTCAACATTCGTCCCTCTTCTAGTCGTGCTTTCAATCCACTCTCACATGTGTAAAATTCATTTGAAAAAAAGGACCGATAACTTGAAGGGGCTGCAAATAACTGATTGCATCCAAAGTCATCAAGAATGTACTGAAACAATAATATTTAGAGAACCTTCTACATCTTTTGTGCTGGTCGAGTAGGTAGATAACCAGGTAGTACAAGACACAAAGTGCCCCATTTAAAAGACCATCAGGCCAAGTTTGATTGTATCCAGGGAGTTTCCAGAGGTGACAACTTGGAAACTAGAAATGCGTTTCAGAAAACCCTACGCTCAGTGTCAGCTTCTTATCATCCGTGACCTTGTGCCTTACTCCATGGAATAGATTGAAATAATCTAAACTTGGTGTTGATGGAAATAACACTGAATTTAGGGCCAAAAGGTCCAACTTAGTAGCTGTGAAAACTGGAACATTTCTTTAACTCTTGGATTTCCAGGTTGTCCATCCAGAAGTGGGGGAAATAACACCAATTTTTCTTTCTGTCCAGAGTATTTAATGATCAATTGTCCAACAGTTAAAAAGGTTGTAAAAGTGATTTTTAAATGGTAGAAACTAAGTAATAACATTAGAGATTAGATTTATCTATTTAAATTCGGAGAGTAAAACTGAGACACAGAGTTGTATGAAGATAATTTCCATTCATCTGTTTTTTTTTTTTTTTAAAGATTTTATTTATTTATTTGACAGAGAGAGAGAGAGTGAGAGCAGGAACACAAGCAGGGGGAGTGGGAGAGGGAGAGGGAGAAGCAGGCTTCCCGCGGAGCAGGGAGCCTGATGCGGGGCTCTATCCCAGGATCCTGCATTCATCTTAAGGAAAAAACTTAATGACAAGGTTAGCTGCTTAACAGTCAAATCAGCTACAGTGAGTTCTGTCACTGACAGCATTAAATAGAATTAAGATAACTAGGGACAGTTGATTTGATCTTTCTATGTATCATTAAACCATATAAAAGCCTAATGAATAATAAGTGTGTTATAATAGCAATGCAAACACATTACAAAGTTTAGAAATGAGATGTAGAGATAAGAACTATTAATTGGAACCTAAATAAGTGGAGATATATACCAGACTTAATCTTGGGAAAATGCCACTATCTCCAAATTGTTTGATAGATTCAGTGCAATTCTAATGGAGATCCCAAAGGTGTTTTCATGGCACTTGGGCTAACGTGATTCTATATTTTATATAGAAGAGTGAAGAAGGGTCATGAGCAGAAGACTATTACAAGGTAGTTTAATAGGTCCTTCAGGGTCACCTGGGTGGCTCAGTCGGTTAAGCATCTGCCTTTGGTTCAGGTCATGATCCCAGAGTCCTGGGATCCAGTCCCACATCGGGCTCCCTGCTCAGCTGGGAGCCTGCTTCTCCCTCTTCTGCCTGCTGCTCCCCCTGCTTGTGCTCTCTCTCTGTCAAATAAATAAATAAAATCTTTTTAAAAAAATAGGTCCTGGAATTATCCTCTCTTTATAAACAACTGTCACACTGCACAAACTTTGTGAAGCAAACAATATAATATTGTTTCCAAGCACTAATTATAGGGGGACCATGGCTCCACATTCATCGGGCGCTCTGACTGGGACTCGTTCCCAGGGTGTGGTGTGGGCATGTGGATCCTGCAGGAGGCATAGTCTCACTGAGTTGAAGAGGCAGGTGTTGGAGTCGCAAGGTGCCAAGGTGGCTGGAATCTGTGGACTAAGGGATCCAAGGAGAGGGAGATGCATGTGCTGGGAATGGGGGCGGAATGTTGCCTGCAGATTCCCCACAGGTCCTGATCAGGGCTGGCTTGGGTATGTGTTAGAGGCATGACAAACACAAAGGTTTTTCTTTGCAATATATTATTTATACTGTATGTACGAATGTGTATCATAATGTTTTCATTGAATGTCATGTCAGAAGATTATAGTGTGTTTTTATTTTGATTTTGGCTGTTTTTAATGCTTCTATGGCAGCAAGTGGATGAGGAAGGGTTCAGTTCACATGTGCCTGCAAAGCTCTTGTGGCCAAGCACTGCTCTACAGCCTTCCCGAGCACTGTGAACGTCCAGATTCGACAGGGTGAACGAGCCCTGTCGGGATATATTGTTGATTCTCTCTCATTCTTCTTATACATGATTTGTTTTTCATATCCCAAAATGTATCAGACTCTTGGGGAATTTGTATATGCGTTTTCTCCCATAGGAAATAATCCTACTGTCCCCACCATGGCACCTTTGCATGCCAAGCTCTCCCTAAATCCTTTGTTTCTGCCAAAATGCCATCCTCAGAGAGGCTGACCCTGCTGACCCTCTCTCAACAGCTTCCATTCCCTGTTTCTGGCTCTCACATTGCCTGTTGGGTTCCTTCAAAATATTTCTAACATATAATCCTATTAATTGTTTGGTGATCCTCTGCCCCTCTTGACTCGCAGCCCCCTGAGGGCAGCCATATGTACCTCATTCTGTCTTATGGTCCCTGCCTAGTGGATCTCACTCACGTGCACACGGTAGGCGCCCTGTAATAATTATTCAATTACTGTCCAGGGAATACTCCAAAGAGCATGTCAGATGGTTTGAAAAAAAAATTGTCTGATGCCAACTTGATAATTGTGGTCATCTGTAACCTGACTAGAGGGACTCTCCACTGATTTCTGTTAGTGAGAAGAGTACATCTGAGTTGCCACGGCTTGCCCTTTTGACTTTGCTCTCAGAAATTTTTATGAGAGCAAAGAAATTGAAATTCACAAGAAAAACCATGGTTTTCACTCTGCTCTCATAACAATATTTCTGTCTTAAGCTTTTATTTGTGTAGTGATTGTTTAAGACAGCATTTGGGATAGAGTTCATCTGTATATAGCTAGTAGATTCTGAATTTGGGGTTAATTTTCATTGCCAAAAAAAGCATTCAGAAACTATTGAAATTTTTCTTGTATTTATTTTAACAGAGCAGAGATCACATTTCTCCTTGTCTTTAAACAGGTGAAGGGCTAACTTCATTCTTCAGGGGACTTAAGGAAATGTGGTTCCATTGAGTAATTGTGGCTTCTCATCATCCACATGGCTCTGATCTCTGTCACATTCTTTACTCCTTGACCACACATATTCCTAATCTTGCCTGCATTCTAAGGGCATCCTTTCAGCGGGGATGATGCAAACTCAGCTGTGCTGATTGCATTATTCTTCCTGGCTGTAAGCATTTTATTGATTTCTCTGAGAGCTTATTTATTTGCTTAGCTCTTGGGTAGACATTGTTAGATCCAGTTCTAGAGTTGATTCCAAGGACTACGTTCAAACTACAATGAGGAAATCAAGTTTGTCTGGCTCACTGCTATATCACCAACAACTTGCACAGTGCCTAGCTTTTAGTGGGAGATGCTAAAAATGCCTAAGTGAGGATTAAGAACATTTTTCCTGCTCACCCTTGAGAGGAGAGAGTACAGATGAAACCCCACAAAGTGGGACTTGGGTGCTTAGTCTTTATCAGAGCTCAACCAGGTATGGACCTCAGATTGGTGATTGGGACATCACAGCCATGAAAGAATGGGATTCCATCTGTGACCTACATTTCAATGTTTTCGTTTTCTTGGCAAACACATCTAACTAGCAATGATAACTTGCCTGTTTTCTTCCTTGGTCGATGTCTCTGAGAGCTGCCATCTGAGGACTGTTATTGAGTCCTGCACTTAAGGTTTCAAATATGAAAGTCACGAGCTCATTATAGACATATTTATTCCCTACAAGTGTTTTCTGGACCTAACCAGATGGTTTGGACACCACCCAGGCTAGTTGAGTCTGATCTTTTTTATATCGAAACAATATTTTATTATCATGATGAAATTGTACAGCCCAACAAATAATGTAAATGCTGGGTTTTGGCACTTAGAAAATTTCCATTTTAAAAACTCACCAAAATAAACTCTTCCACATAGCATGTGACTATCAACTGCTTTTTTGTTTGTCTCAGCAAATATAAAAAGGAATACCTTGCTGAAATATATCAAAGATAATGGATCATGCCTTTCTATTCACTGATGATATCAGTGATATCATTCTTTTATTTATTCAATCTAAAATAATCATTGAATGTCCATTATGTAAAAGGCACAACATTACACATGCTGGAGACACAGACACATAATCGACACAACACAAGAGTCCTCCCATCAAAGATCACTAAATAGAGTAGAAAAGAGAAGACATAATCACAGCAGCTCCTACTCCCCTACAGACAATTGAAGAACCCTTAGATCTCACTCTGAATAAACCATATCATCAAAGGTTAATACTAATGGAAAGATGTAAATAAGGAACTGTAGACAATACAAAGCATCTATTCAAACATTTAACATTTCCCCCTTCCAAATGTTACAGTTCAACTCAATTCCAAGTCATAGGATAAGACCATTTTCCAAGATGTTTTTGAAAGCATACACTCCTTTCCAACTGGAGGTGGGGAATATTTTAAGTCAAAAATGCCATATTTCATTTCCCCTCCTTAGTTAAACCCAATATGAGGTTTTCAAGGATGTAGCAATTTTTTTTTTCCAGAGGAGAAAGGAGCCCTAAAAGTTACCATGGTGATGTGGGTCCCCCACCATTGACCATCAGGGGATGTCAACTGCTGCATCAACAGAACACGACACCTCTGGGAATGAGAGCAAAATCAGCACAGGCCCCATTTAAAGTAAACACTTTTCTAGTCTTCAAAATGTTAAGGAGCAATTGACTGAACTGTTTCCAGAAAGTTGCCTTGGTGAATGTCAAACGTCACCCTTTCTCCCTGTGTGGATCTTGATAAGGCTGCCATCCTGTGGTCCATGTGTTATGGATGTCTTCCCGTGTTCCACTGCGTTTCACATCTTGAACCCCTGTATCAGTACAACCTTCTCCTGACTCATTGTTATCTCAATGTGTGGAGACAGTCTGTTTGGAAATACACAAGTTCAGCTTCCACCCCCTTCATGAATGGTGTCAGTTTCACTAGATCTCCCTAGACCTTATTTGGAATATTCTTTCCTTCTGATGTATCTCTGGATATGTGCATTGCTGGAAGGATTTTTCTCTTTGCCCTTTCAAGAAAGACCTCCCTGAAAACCAAACAAAATCAGAAATGAGCAAAAGCTTCATTTCTCTGCAGGCCTACTCCTTCATTTCCTGTCTACTGTATTTTCATTTGAAGTATTTGTGAACCTGGGGCAATGTTTATTTTCTTGACAGACATAGTTTAGGATTCAGAGTAAAAGGACAGTGTTCAAATTCTGTAATGTTTCTTAGATTTGCATACTTCTTTTTGAGGGGAATAAAATCAAATCGACACATTTCTTCTTTTTTTTAAAAGATTATTTATTTGAGAATGAGAGAGAGAATGCGCATGAGCAAGTTGGGGGCAGGGCAGAGGGAGAGAGAGAATCTTCAAGCAGACTCCGCACTGAGCGCAGAGCCCAGACACAGGGCTCAATTTGAGATCATTACCTGAGCAGAAACCAGGAGTTGGACGCTTAACTGGCTGAGCCACCCAGGCTTCCCATACACATTTCTTCTTTTTAAAAATCATCTTTCATCTTTAAGATTGTTAGTTCAGCCATTTGGTGCCTTCCTTTATGATGTTACACATCTCATTTATTTTTAAAGATCACTGTAAAATAGATTGTAAAAATTCATTCTGAAATGTAAACTTTAAAAAGCTAGATTGGGGTGTCACCAACCCGTGAAATTCACTGCTTCGTGAAGAGAGAAAGAGATGTACATTTTTATGACACATTTTCCTTCTTTAAACAAAGTGCAAGGGAAAAAGACTGATTAGCAAGAATGGTTTGATTTTCCAATGATTTTAAGATCTATCTTTCCTAAGAAAAACCTCTTAGTTCTATGAAATTGGCAGCTTTTTGTGGCTGTTAAGGAAAAAAAAAAAAAAAAAACACACACACACTAATAGGAGTATGTCAGTAGCCCAATTTATCTTCCGAGCATGTGCACATTAATCTACTCCTGAGCAAATGCCCTTGACGAGATTGTATTATTTTAAGGGCATTAATAGTAAGAGAAAAATGACTTGACCTCTGTATTTCCCAGTATTTCCTTGAAATGGAGCAGCAGTGATAGTACTACCACACAATTAAGCACTTGATTATACACTCAGTGTTTTCTTCTGGTTTTCCTGTAGAATGGTTCCCCCTGCCAACACCTTAAGGAGCATAATTATAAAGACCTTAATGGGAGCAGCTGGTATCTGACCCTGCTCTTGGCATGGCAGGCGGTGGCTGGTGCATGTAACTCCTCTGGCTTTCTCAACCTTGATGTGTCCAAATAACCCTATGGTCGGGGGTCTCCAAGACTACCCTCAGGTTCGATGACTTGCTAGAAAGGTTTACAGAATTCAGAAAGATGTTATTCTTATGGTAATGGCTTATTCAGTGATGGGATACAGATTAATATTGACAAAGGGAAAAGATACACATGATCTGGTTGTGCTCTCCCAGTGGAGTAACGTGGGCAGCATTTAATTCTCCAACAAGTATGTGAGACAGTACTTGCCAAGTGTTGCCAGATAAGGAAGCTTGCCCAAGCCTTGGTGTCCAGGGTTTTTATTGGGGGTCATGCATGTAGGCCTGGAGCATCATGTAACTAGCCTCCGTACTTCGTCCCCGGCTCCCTCAAAGATCGGACTGATGTACCATGACCCCAGACCCCAGGCATACAAGAATAGACACCGACTGTATATCTCCCTGTTGGCATAAACTATTTGCCATGGCCCAAACCTCAGGTATACAAAGACACTCTTATCAGGCAAGATATTCCAGAGGCTCAGAAGTATCTCCTAGGAACTGGTCAGGGTCAGTCCTGAAGATCATTGGTACGTGCAGGGTTTGGACAACCTAGGCCTGCCAAAGTTACCCTTACTGCACAAGTTAGATATTTATTCTTTAAATTCTCTTTTCTAGATACAAATTCTGGCTTTCAAGAGAAAAAATATAAACCAAAAAAATCTACCCCAAGTCCAGAGAAACCATATCTCTTTCAGATCAACGTCAGTTTGCTCTTTTTGGTTTGACCGTGAAAATGATAGCAAGGCAAAGTTAGATGTGATGGTTAAAAATTCAACAAAACCAGGCAATTTTAAATGGCATTTCTACCTTCCTAATTGTGCGATTTGGAGCAAATACTCAAGTTCTCTGATCTTCTCTTTTCTAATCTATAAAATAAATCCAATAAGACTGCTTTGAGAATTAAGTGATGTAAGTGAAAACACTATTTTCAGCTCTTGGAAGGCTAGATTCTCCAAAAAGTATTGATATTATGAAGGCAACATTACTGGCAGGAAGAGAAAGACTGAGAAAAGAATAGATTAAGAGCATTTCAGTGTATTGCAAATCTTTGCCCATCATGGGGCATGTAGAAAGTGATCATCTTTACACAGCACGCTGGAGGAAGGAGAGCCTGCAGGTGCAATTGGACAGAGGGCCCGGGGTTGTGGCTGCTCTAGGCCCCCGCCCTGCCACGCCCTACCTGGCCTACTGGAGAGGTGAGAGAATCCTTCTCTTGGCCTCTCCGTGACCAGTTGTGGCCAAGGTGGTGAGAAGTTCTGTCTGATGTTACCCACAGACACACTGGGCCTGAACGGTGACCATACTGCATGGTAATAGAGCTATGACAGTTGGGGAAGTAAGAGGAGACCCCGCCATTGCACAAACAACCCGTTTGAGTCAGTGACTTTCAGTCATCCTGTTGTCCATGACAAGCCAAGTCTGCTGGCCGGCACCCCCTTGTTTGTGTAGAGTATACACAAGAGCGCGTGGCAAGGGGAAACTGAGACACGGCCCAGACATGATGGGAAAGGATGGATGGATGGGTGGACCTATTTAAAAACTGGGATGAAAGATGCAGGAGTAGATATTTTAATTCCACAATTTCCTTCTCTTCTGAAAATCGCTGCCAGCAATTTGTAAAAACCCAGCATGAGATAGTTAACTTTTGTTAAAATTTGTTTGTCTGTTTGTTATTGTTGTTTTTAATGAGGGAGCTGAGCTGTATTAGTAATTCTCAGCTCTAGCTACACAGCAGAATCACCTGCAAAGCTTACAACCAAACAACAAACAACAACAACGACACAATGAAGTCAGGGCCCAGCTGTATCCCCAGAGATCCTGATTTGACTGATGGGGATGAGCCTGCAGATGAATACTTCTTAAAATTCACCAGGAGATTCTGATGTCCAGCCACCATGCTAATAATTCTCAATCCTCTTACTCTATTATCACTAAGGGGATTTCTATCAATAATGATAAATGGTACCAAAGAAAGAATACAATAGAAAGTAAACAGTAAACTTTGGATGAAGGACATTGAGTGCTTTTCTCCATTCTGAGGACAAATCCATTACAATTTTGGGATCTGGTCAAAGGAAGGAGGTCTTCATGGAAGAGGAGGTGTGTGCACTTTACAGTAGACATAAAGATTCAGTGATCCGGCTAAGGAGAATCTGCCCATAAAAAGAGCCATATGTCAACAGGGTGACCAAGGATCCTGTGGGCCTGGGATTTCCCTGGTTTTATCATGGAAAGTCTCACATTCCAAGAAACCCCTTGGAAACCCGCCATGGCCGATCATTCTATACATAAAATTTTACCTTTTTAAAACTGGGTATCACTCTTGGTTCAACTGCTGCATGCCTTATAACCGGGTGCCCTTTTGTTCACGAGTCTTTATGGCTATTTTAAAACTAACCAACTAATTCCTTAAACACAAATAAATTCATAGATAAATAAGTAAGAAAGAACACATGCTATTTGTGTAGTACATCTTTAAAGTCTGAATTGACTGTGGCCTCTAAGCTGGAGGTGAATTAGTGCCAGTATTTTCCCCGTCATGATACCTGTCCATTTATGAAAGCTGTCACATATTATTTATCCTTAAGGGCATGCCTGTGTCTCTTTTTCACAGAGGTTGAGAGAAATTTGCTTTCTCAGTAAATCCTTTTATGCCGTGTGTGTAGCAGATCAAGGAGTTATCTCCTACATGATCTAACAATCCTTATCCCTCATTTTGCACTCCTTTTTTTTTAATTTGCTGCCAATGCCTGATGCTATGTTTGTATAGAATCATGGGCCAGTCAGAACTTCCTGGGTATTTTGAATGGTATCAGTGCAGAACCAGCCACCGCCTTGACACTGGGCAAGTATGCCAGCCGGCTTCCACTGGGTTCGGCTGCGGTAACAGAAATAACCAATACTGGGCGCCTGGGTGGCTCAGTTGGTTAAGCGACTGCCTTCGGCTCAGGTCATGATCCTGGAGTCCCGGGATCAAGTCCCGCATCGGGCTCCCTGCTCGGCAGGGAGCCTGCTTCTGCCTCTGACCCTCCCCCCTCTCATGTACTCGCTCTCTCTCATTCTCTCTCTCTCAAATAAATAAATAAAATCTTTAAAAAAAAAAAAAAAAGAAATAACCAATACCTTTGTGGCTTACCAAAAAATAAATAATGATTTCATGCTCATGTTGCTCAGTGACCTCTGAGGCTTGCCTGCAGTTCTGCTCAGCACATCTTCTTGTTAGGGACCCGGGCTCAAAGAGCAGTCACTGGGGGAACACGCCATCTCTTGGCAGAGAGAAAGGACAAGGAAACTGGGGGAAATGCAAAGCAGGTTTAAACAGCTCACTGTCCGTCGGGCAGAGGAAGTCACGTGGCCACGTGCAACAGTGGGGCAGCGATGTGTCCTCCCCACACAGGAGGTGCTGCAAGTCACGTGACAATGAGCAGGGGACCTAAACTCTTCTCATAGGAAGGGCAGGTGAACAGCCGGAAATGATAGTCCCGTCTATCACAGAAAGCTGTTTAACCTACTTCAGCCTGGGTCTTCTGCTAATAAAAGATGCTGCATAAAACCCACTTTATATGGCTGTTGGGAGAATTGACTTACATAATGCATGCATGGCATCTCAGAGCATGTGGGCTTCTAGAATGGTGTTCAAAATGTGTATTCTCTCTCTTCCAGCAGATGTTATGAAATATTTAGGGGCCCATAAGTTTAATGAATGTTGAGAAACATCTAGTTGGCAGGACAGTTCAACCTTGGTGAGCTAAATACCAATGACACAAAAGAGGGCCGAGTGAATGTGGGCAGAGGGTGAGGAGGGGGTCTTCCGAGCCCCAGAACTGGGGGCAGACCGAATTGGCACTACCTTAGAAATCCAGCTAGAGTGATTCCTGCAGAGCTCCCGAAACACTACTCCTACGGTGGAGCCCATGGAATCTGCTGGAGTTCTGCCTCCTACTCACTTGGGCATGGTGTTGAAACGAGCTGAGCTTCAGTTTCTTCAACAGTAAAAGGGGAATAGCTGTGCCCACCTGAAGAGTGATAAGGAAGATCAGAGGTAATGTAAGTACACCACCTACCATATCGTAGTAGGCAACAAATAATTATTGTTAAAAACAAGAACCAGGTCTGAGAGCAAATTAGCACTTTATTCTCACTGTTTCTAATGTCTGGGACCAAAAACCTCTGCCCAGAGTATTGGAAAAACTTTTTGGCTGATTTCTGGATGGTTCTCAGGAATCCTGCTCAGTGTTCTAGAACCCTACCACTCTAAAAGATTCCAGAAACCATATCTCTAACCCACTCATTTTGCAGAATAAGAAAATTAGACTCAACCAGGGGGAGTCATTTTCCAAACTTCATGTGGCTACAGAGTGAAAAATTTGAAAAAAAACTGAAATATCTGCATCGTTACCTGGGGATTTTCTACTTTCTTGTGGTTCTTCAAGGGATTTCTGTTTTCCCTTCATGCTGTTCTAAGGGTACTTGGGATCTAGGAAGGAGTAGAGAAGTCGGTCAAATGACTCTAAGATGGTTAAAGTGGTCTTCATTCAGGGCATACACAGACAGCACAGCAAAGCATTTGAAAAAAAAAATTATATTTTACTTCTAATGTAAGGTATCTGGAGACATAAAACCTACATCCCTGGGGACTGTTGAATATGCTTGTGTGGGCAAAAGAAGCAAAGCAAAACACAGAAGAATATGGTTTATAAAGGGTGTAATGATGACTCCCAACATTTAGGGTACACTAAAGTCAGTATGATTTCCGATTTTCTTCTGTAGAACGAAAAAGAGGGATTTCTTTTTTTTCTTTTTCTTTTTTTTTTTTTGCTTGCCTCAGTCATACCACTAATTATTTAGTGGTCTTTCAAACCTTTTGTAATCTCTACTCGAGAAAGCCCTGAAAGATATTAATTCTTAGCCATGTGCCTCATAAATGAAGGCCATTCTGCTATACTTAATGACAAGGCTGAGGCAGCAAGATGTCATTTGCTTTTTTCTCGGTTTTTAAATTGCTTTCTAAATGAACTACAGCTGTGAGGGCCAGGTGCTGTGATCCCTTTAGAAAGATCAGGAAATGATGAAATCCAAAATTTCAAAGTGTGATGGATGTCAGCTCCCGATTTGGTGTGTGTGAGGTCACCCCGTGCACCTGGTGCCATCTCCACAACAGAATTACTTTTCTGTGGAAGGAAAAAAAAAGGAGAGAGAGGGAGAGGGAGAGAGAGATGCACATGTCTAATACGGGTGCAACAATAAGAGAAACAGTTTATAATTATCTCTTTGTTTGCTGCTCATCTAGATGGAAATGGTGAAACGTACAGTGTCTCCCCACCCCCACCCCCTTCCCATTGTAGGTGTCGCTGCTGTATTAAACACAAGATTTTTGTGAATCACAGACTTGGTGTGGTGGCGACTCAAAGCCACTGTGAGGCAAATGGCACATTACAGGGATGGGGGGGAGGAAAGAGGAGAAAGTGGGGGGAGTTCATTAAGGCTCCTTTTCCCTTAATTAATGAACAGGAATACCTTTAATACTAGGAGCACTGCTTGCTCGGGGAACTGGCAGCCCAATCTGGGACTGAGTCGGGGCTGCCTTTGAAGGTGGTGAGTGGAGGGCAGCCTCTGTGCACCCCTGCCCCGAGGACAGCGCAGACTGTCGTGGGCACACCCTGCAGGCATCGCCAGGCTTTGCCAGGCTTGGGGCTCTAGGTGAAACGTGTTTAGGAGACCTTGTTCTTACAGTCGTCCAACAGAGGAAAAAAGAGTGATTTTGCTTTTTATCTTCAACACTGACCCCCCAGGATATGTATTTGCCAGAGCTGGCTAGCTCCCAGGGTCAACCCTATTTTCTCTGGGATGTCTGCCCAGTCTGCCCCTGGGAGGGGTAGGGATCCTCAGACTCCGCAGCCCTTCCACTTAGAGCCACTCCCTGGAGCACTGAACTTGACCAACTCGGGGACAGGTGGTACAGGCCAAATGTGAGTCAGGGCTGGGGCTGAATCTTGACCCTAAAACCACAATAAGCCATTGGAAGAATTGCTTTTATTTCTTGACTCTTAATTCCCCACATCTGTAAAATGGGGATAGAATACCTTGTTTTGGTGAGGACTGACTGATTCTGCAGAGCTAACGTGCCCAGGAGATTATTTTGCACAAAGCTGGTAATGTGAAAATATTAACCTCCCAACATCGTTGTCCCTTAAACTGAGTACGTTAGACTGAAACGTGGAACAAAAATGGCCGGAGGCTGAGACCCCAGAGAACACTGAACATCTAAGTTCAGTGCTTCCTAGCCATCTGGCTTTCCTAATTACCTTGGCCTCTCTGAGCCTTAGCTTCCTCATCCATACAATGGGAACAATAGAATATTCTACCTCACTGGTCCTTAGGAGAATAAAATGTGATGCTAGATGTCAAAGCTCTTTGTATTATGTCAGGAGAGGAATGAGGGGCTGAAGGGAGCTGGTGTCACCCCTCACACACACACCTAAATGGTGGCCATTCCCTTTGTGCTATTCCCAGCACACTGCTGACTTCTGGGTCCGTTACTCCATCAGCACTCACCATCACCCCATGCGTAGTTATGGGAATCCTGGAGCTAAGTGAGTCCTGGAATAAGTGATGGCCAAGAGAATGAAGGAGTAGATACTGAGCTCATATCCATCAAAGACCTGAAACATAGCATGACCCCAGCCAAAGGAAAGACTCCAAACCCAAACAGAAGAACCCAATAGGAGTGCCCATTTGAGTAGTTTTAGAGAGAAATGAAAAACATCACATAGCCAAAGCCCAAAGTAAAGGAAATCAAAGTCTAAGAGAATAGCAGAGGTCTGAATGGCTTCACTGCCAGTTTCTGCTTTGGAAGACTTTGCCTTCAACAACCATTAAGTGTGGAATTGTCTCCTGTTCCATAACCAGAGCTGTGCTTGTGGGATTCCAGAAGGGAGGTCTAGAGACACTGATGCTGGCAGGCCGGGTCTGGGGACCCAGAGTGGTCCCACAGGACCAGCCAGGAAGGTCTTTGACTTCAAGTAGAATGGAAATCAAATGTGAGCCAGCAAGAAGTGGGAGCAGAGCTTATTGAAGACACAGAGCAGATGGGGACGGAGCATCTGGGAGACCCAGAAAGATGTAAGATGAGCCTCATCTTTGCTTGGGGCCTGGGGTTTTTACCAACAATTGTGGTGTGGAACATGTGTTGTCTCAGGCATCTGGGAACTGGCCAGAATAAGGACAGTGAATAAGTCACTTATTCCCTTGAGCCAAAGGGTCTTGGGGTCAGGATGTCTGGAGCCAGTGGTCTGGAATATGTACATGATGCCTCACCCGGTCATTTCTAAGATATTCTCTATTATGCTGGAAGACTCCAAAGAAATCATTCACTCCTTGTCCCTTACAAGAAGGACATATATTAAGGCATGTATAGGACAGGGTGCAGGTCCTAGTAAGAACAGAAACAGGAAAGGGAGCAAAAAGCAGATTTTTATGGCTTCCTTCAGTTTCCCTCTCTCAACACCACAGTCCCCTCTGTCCCCCAGAGGAATGACTTCACGTGGTTGTTACCAATTATGTCATCAGGAAAATGGGCTACTCAGAGGTAGGGCTAATTTGGGAGTGGGCTGGTGCTAAGGAGGCCAGCTGTGCTGCTCACCATTCACTCCAAAGTTTGAACCAGGATGTGTGAAGTATCAGGAGTGATGAATCCACCAGTGGGAGGCAGGACCCGTGTCCTGAGCTCTGCCCTGCATCCCTACCTGGGTGTTTTCCCCTGGCTTCAGCATTTTCCCATCTTCTCTCCTGAACACCCTCTCCAGATCTCTCCAGGTCACTTTCACTTCTGGTCATTCTCTACTTGAACAGGTGCCTCCCCCTCTTCTTCAGACCTCAGCTTCTGTGGGAGGCTGATCTTCCAGTTGTCCATTTTCAGATCCACCTGTTCACCTCGTTTTCTTCATAGGCCTGATGGTCAGACTGAGATCTTAAGTGGGGAGCAGAGGTTGGTGCTGTAAGGCACAGAGGCATGGCCTCTAGGTCACCTGCTTGCAGAGTGCTGAGTTTGCCACCTATGAGACCACCCAGTCTTTCTTCCACATTGTTTACAGATGACAAGGTGACCCTGGCTGAGAATGGACCTCAAGATTTTTGAACCCTAGATGAAAAGACAGAGAGAAACTCTTTTAATTCGCAAGCATTCTGTGGCTTCCTACCAGGTGGAGGCCAGTATTTACCTTTGATGCAGACTGTTCTTTTCTTCTGGGAAAACCACCCCAAGGACCTTTAGATATGCAAATGTAGGTCAAAGATCCTCTTCTGGAATGGATTTAAACTGCTCTGAATAACAATGTGGAAGGTTGTGTTTACAGGGTATAGAGCTACATTTCAGAGTGTTACCTTTTTAAAATAAGACTTCTTTCCCAAAGCCAGGTTAAGACAAAAGACATTAGATTGAAAATTATTGTTAACTTTTATGAGAAGTTGGTGTGTGTGCGTGTGTGTAGTTGTGTGTGCGGAGAACAGAGAGAGTAGTTTTGTGTGTGTGTGTTCATGTTCAAACATTTGCCCTTAGAAAATCAAGAGTAATGACCCCCAAAGATTGCTTAAAAGATATACAGAGCTGAAGGGAACAACTTGGAAGGAGACTGAGCTCGGATGGGCACTACTCAGTGTAGACTTGGAGACAGTCCTACAGTGTTCAGGCAACTTCTAAGCCTACAGTTCCCCACCACTTCCTTCATGCACTTGGTTTCAGGTTTATATTATACTTCTGTTCTCAGTGTGTGCTCCTGTCGGTCAAAAATCTTTTAAATTGGGATGGCCAGAAGTGAATGGGCAGCCCAACCAATACAAAGTAGAACCCAACTGTGGCCTCTTTAATATTTTTAGAAATTACACCTTTTCTAATGTAGCTGAAGAATGCATTCTCTTTCTTGGGTACCACATTTCAATGTTGACTCACAGTCAACTGGTTAAATTTATGACAGAGGAAACTTTTTTTTTTTTTAAGAGAGAGAGCTCAGGAGAGTGGGGTGGGGAGGGGCAAAGGGAGAGAGAGAGAATCTTAAGTAGGCTCCATGCTTAGTGCTGAGCCCAACACAGGGCTCCCTCTTAGGACCTTGAGATCATGACCTGAGCTGAAATCAAGAGTTGGATGCTTAACTGACTGGGCCACCCAGGTGCCCCACAGAGGAAACACTTAAATATAATCTTCATCTTTCTGAGATTGAGGTGCTTTCGGAGAATCAAGCATAAGACACCCCTGGCATTAAACTTAATTTTGTTAAATTTACTTCCATCTATTTTGATCTTTTAATGACCTAGCGCAGGGCTTGAAGACACAGCCCTCTCATTAAACAACTTTGGGTTGACACTGACTTATTAATCTGCTTCTTTGGGGGCAGAGCCTCTCATCCAGTGATAAATCCTTTTAAGTTACAGTTGAGTCACCTGTATCTAGACCAAAATAACACTAGAGATCTTGCAAAACGCCTTGCTGAAGTTCTGACCTATGCCTTTTTTCCTGAAATGTCTGTCTAAAGCTCTGGCAAAATTGGAAATATAGTCATTATTATGCACATATGTAAACCATAGTCTCTCTGTATTACGTTTACTCCTTTAAGGTGCATACCCACATAGGATCTTACCTGGAATTCACAGCAAAGCCATAAAGACAAGGAGGGCACCCGTCCTGCTTTTTACAAATGAGAAAGTTGAGAGTCATGGGGCTCATTCAAGACCACAGTCAGAACCGTGCTCTGCAGGCAGCCCGGCTAAGTTCCTTCTCTGACCCACTGCCTGCAGCTCCAGCCCCCAGCTTTCACCAAAGTCTAATTATCAATTTGGCTTGTTCTAAACAGTCCCAACAGAATACACAGAATCCTAGCATCTCAGAGTTGGGGGGACTCCCGAGGATTTACCTGACCCAGGATCCCCCACACTCCAGATCTCCCCACTGCGTCTCACCCCTGGCGGGGCGGCCCCCTGTGCATCTACACCACTGTAGTAGGGGCTCCTGTTCTCACAAGGCTGCCCATTTCATGGCAGATTGGTGGTTCCTCTATAGGGCAATGGAAAGCTGCCTCTTCTACCTTCTCTTCTGGGGCTCTAGATCACTCGCTGGTACCTGCCCAGATTTGTCTACTTTGGATATTTGAAAAATTGCCTTTGCCTTCCTTCTCTAGACAATGCTCTCCCACATATTTCACCGCTCGCCTGTGGCCCAGTTCTCAAACCACCTCATGGGGCCTCCTCCTCTCTGCACTCCAGTTTTTCAACATCTTAAAATGCGACACCCATAATTAAACAGAATGCTCCAGATGTGGTTTGATTGGCACAAAATTACTTTCTCTTTTGTTCTGGACTATGTTGTTTCCTAATGTTGTTTAGTGCTTTTTCTGTAATTATTATTTCATACTGGAGATACTTCTGATCCTGAAATTCCCTAAAGCCAGGGACCTTTTTTCCCTGCGTGGGAGCATTTCCCCCTCTCTGGATTCCTGTACTACTGGTTGCTTGGACTTAAGTGTGGGATTTCAAATTTGTCCTCGTTAGATTTCATCTCTAGGGCGCCTGGGTGGCTCAGTTGGTTAAGCGACTGCCTTCGGCTCAGGTCATGATCCTGGAGTCCCTGGATCGAGTCCCGCATCGGGCTCCCTGCTCGGCAGGGAGCCTGCTTCTGCCTCTGACCCTCCCCCCTCTCATGTGCTCTCTCTCTCATTCTCTCTGTCTCAAATAAATTAAAAAAAAAAAAAAAAAAAGATTTCATCTCTAATTTTGCTCCACAATTAAATCTACTGAAACCTCTGAACTTCCACAAATACTATTTAATACTTGCATAAATACTGTTTAATATTTGCATGTCTAATGAACATGTCTTCCATATTTTTAACAAAATTCTGCATAAGAATACTAAATAACGTTCAGGAATGAGTCCTTCAAGCTATATTAACTTATCCATTGCCCCTTTCTAGTATTCTAACCTAGCGCAGTACCTTTTGATGCAAGATATAGAAGAGATTTGTACCAGTTAGCGATGTTCAAGACACCTTGGAGATACGGAAACACACAAAGAGCTTAGCTGCTAGTTGATGAAACAGGTCTAGGACAACTGGAAGTGACCATTGAGGGAAATAGATGATTAGGTAAGATATTGATTTAAGTAGGCATCAAACATTTTAAGGATTTAGGGGATTTAAGGATTAAGGAATTGCAAGAGCCGGGGGATTTCTTTCTTTTAAGTATGTAGAATTCGAATCTGGAGTTGTCTATAATTACAATGCAATGTGTTATGTTATTAGAAGAAAATTATGTTCCAAGTGCCGCTGCTGCCCAGCTGGGAGTATGCCTGCAGGACAGAGGGTGCAAGTTAAAAGACCAGGCACAACATGCAGAAGAATGAAACTGGACCATTTCCTTACACCACACACAAAAATAGACTCAAAATGGTTGAAAGATCTCAATGTGAGACAGGAGTCCATCAAAATCCTAAAGGAAAACACAGGCAGCAACCTCTTCGACCTCAGCTGCAGAACTTCTTCCTAGAAACATCGCCAAAGGCAAGGGAAGCTAGGGCAAAAATGAACTATTGGGACTTCATCAAGATTAAAAGCTTTTGCACAGCAAAGGAAACAGTCAACAAAACCAAAGACAGCCGACAGAATGGGAGAAGATATTTGCAAATGATGTATCAGATAAAGGGCTGGTGTCCAAGATCTATAAAGAACTTATCAAACTCAACACCCAAAGAGCAAATGATCCAATCAAGAAATGGGCAGAAGACATGAACAGACATTTCTGCAAAGAGACATCCAAATGGCCAACAGACACATGAAGAAGTGCACAACATCGCTTGGCATCAGGAAAATACAAATCAAAACCTCAATGAGATACCACCTCACACCAGTCAGAATGGCTAAAATTAACAAGTCAGGAAACGACAGATGTTGGCGGGGATGCGGAGACAGGGGAACCCTCCTACACTGTTGGTAGGAATGCAAGCTGGTGCAGCCACTCTGGAAAACAGTATGGAGGCCCCTCAAAAAGTTGAAAATAGAGCTACTGTACAACCCAGCGACTGCACTACTGGGTATTTACCCCAAAGATACAAATGTAGTGATCCGAAGGGGTACGTGCACCCCGATGTTTATAACAGCAATGTCCACAATAGCCAAACTGTGGAAAGAGCCAAGATGTCCTTCGACAGATGAATGGATAAAGAAGATGTGGTTTTATATATATATACAATGGAATATTATGCAACCATCAAAAGGAATGAGATCTAGCCATTTGCAACGACTTGGATGGAACTGGAGGGTATTATGCTGAGCGAAATAAGTCAATCAGAGAAAGACATGTATGACCTCACTTACATGAGGAATTCTTAATCTTAGGAAACAAACTGAGGGTTGCTGGAGTGGTTGGGGGTGGGAGGCATGGGGTGACTGGGTGATAGACATTGCGGAGGGTATGTGCTATGGTGAGCGCTGTGAACTGTGTAAGACTGTTGAATCACAGATCTGTACCTTTGAAACGAATAATACATTATGTGTTAAAAAAAAGAGAAGATAGTAGGAAGGGTAAAATGAAGAGGGGGAATCGGAGGGGGAGACAAACCATGAGAGACTATGGACTCTGAGAAACAAGCTGAGGGTTCTAGAGGGGAGGGGGGTCAAGGGATGGGTTAGCCTGGTGATGGGTATTAAAGAGGGCACTTTCTGCATGGAGCACTGGGTGTTATACACAAACAATGAATCATGGAACACTACATCAAAAACTAATTATGTAATGTATGGTGATTAACATAACATAATAAAATTTTAAAAAATAAAAATAATAATAATAAAAAAGACCAGGCACAGGTGTATGGGAATTTGGGAAGGGGGTCAGGTAAGAAGCATGAGCCGGGCAGAGGAGGAAGAGCATTTGAGTCCTAATGATTCACCTTCATACATTTACCCTTTCATTCACTTAAAAACTGGTTTTGGAGTATATGCTCTATGCCAGGCACTGTTTTAGGATGTAGCAGTGAAGAAACAGACAGCACTCCCTGCCCTGCCAAAGCTAACAGGAATGTCCCGAGAGGGATGGTCAGAAACATGTCTGGTAGGACAGGGGAGGTGCTAAGGGAACAGTGAAGAGGGAACGGGGAGGAGGCAGGGCCCCCACGGAAGACTGGAACATGGAGACATAGGATTGAGCCATCCTCTCCTGAGGAGGCTGGGACTACTGGGTTCTCCTCCAGCAGGCTGGCCAGGGTTCATTCACATGGGAGTAAGATTTCAAAAGAAAATGTAGAACAAAGCTTAGGCTTGGAGCTGGCCCCGAGGATACATTTCAAGCAAGTCGAGGGCTGAATTCAAGGGTGAGTGAGGGAAGATCTTTACCTCTTAGTTGGAGCAAATGTAAAGACATATTGTGTCATGGATACCGGGAGGGTTGAAGATTGTGGCCAGTTTTGTAATCCTTCTAAAGTGGATGCTATTGCAGGATCTAGGTGAGAGATGAGAGTGGTTTCCCAAGGGCAGCAGTGGAGGTGATGGAAGTTATTGAATTCTGGGATATAATTTAAAGGTAATGACTCAAAGGTGAGCATGAGCGCGATGGAAGAAGGTCTCAGTGATGAGGAAAGCTTTCAGCCTCCACAGTTCGAAAGTGAGAGTCACCAATTACCCAGAAGGGGGGAAGATGGCAGAGAAGAGTGGTTTGGAAGGAACAATTAGGAGCTCAGTTTTGCACACGTTAACTTTGAGAGATGCTTATTAAAAATCCAAAAGGAATGTTCAGTAGGAAGTAGACGGTGAGAGTATGGGCTTCAGGAGAGATTTCTGATCTGTTGGTATATTTGGGAGGCATTGTGTGTGGATAGCACTCAATGCCATGGTAGAGATCACAAGACAGGGAATGTTAATAAGACTGAGAGATCCAAGGGTGGCGCTAGGGCACTCCAGCAGGGAATGTCCTTTACTCTGAGTAAAGGACATGAGAATCAGTGACCAGAGAGCAGAATGGTTGATGACAGAACAGATAGAGCATGCTTGATGGGACAGGAGCACAGTTAGGCAAGAGGCAGAAGACAAAGCTGATGCAAGAGATTGAGGCCATCTTAGGAAAGCCTTGCATTCCAGGCGGAGGACCTGGGTTTGGTTGGAGGCAAAACTGTCATGATGGTGTTTTAAGTACAGCAGAGTTTTCTTCCCTGTCCTCATGGCCTGGAGACAGTCCAAAAACCCCAATTATTCTAAAACTCTCCTGAGCAGACCTGTTGAGGACAGTGGGGATATCATAATGCATCATGGACCCGAATGTGACAACTCCAAGGATTCTCTGATTCTAGATTTAAAAGGATCTCTGGGCCTTGTGAGCTTGTTTGGAGGATCTCTGGGGTTAGCCTGGTGATGTGTGTTAAGGAGGGCCCATACTGCGTGAAGCACTGGGTGTTATACGAAAACAATGAATCATGGATCACTACATCAAAAACTAATGATGTAATGTATGGTGACTAACATAACATAATAAAATAGAATTTAAAAAAATAACAAAAAAAATAAAAATAAAAGGATCTCTGATCATCAGCATAAAACTGATGGGCCAGGGTAATAAGCTGTAGTTGCTTGGCTCAAACTTCTGTTCCTGGAGGTCAGAAGCCATAGCATTGCCGTAGTTGAACAGCACATGATTACATATGGAGGTTGGGTGGGGCGGGGGGTCCGGGGACAAGTCTTCCGTGGGGTTGCAGCTTTCTATTCTCTCCCTGGAAGCACAGGCAGGTGATATCTTGAGTTCCTCGGTAGAGCAGCTAAGGACTGGAGAAGCAAATTTGCAGAAAAGGACCGGTGATTTAATTTTATTCATCCTGTATCAAATTTCTGCATCTTGCAGTTTGGGCACAACAGGAGGTGACACTGTTAACTGTTACTCTTTTCACTTCCCTTTTTTCCCCCTCACTGAACATAAACATATCATTACACAGTTACGCTCCACTATATTTAGAGTTGATTTTTTAACTATCTATTAAATCAAACAGGGAATCTGGGCTGTTCTACCTGGAACCAGTGGGACTTCCTGGGAAGATGGACATGTTCACTGGGGGAGGGTAAGACAAGAGTGAGAGCCACATTGCCAGCAACCATACACCCCCAGCAATCTCCATCCTGCTCTTCTTGGGAGGTACCAGCAGGCCACTCTAACTAGGGCAGGGCCAGCATCCTACCCACAGACCACCCTGCAAGCCTCTTGTCCACCAGTGACACAGGCTTCTTCTCCTTTGCAAGGGATAGATGGAAGGGACCCCAGAGGTGTCCCTAGCATCTATTCCAAGCAGTGCACTCATCAAAAAAACATGATTTAAAGTAGCCCGAGATGCCAGGGACATGACGTGTTCTACAGAACGTAAGTTTTTATTGTTAAAGAAATCTGGAAAGTGCTGTTTATTTATCTCCTTCTTAGAGTCTTGCAGTGCGTATTCTTAGAGTCTTGTAGGCAGTCAGGAACACTGCACTGAAGGAACGTTCCAGATGTCGTCCATCCCAAGATTTTCCATCCTAGTTTACTCTGGAATCTTCTATTGCTGAGAATGCCTGTTAATATTTATAGAACAATTATAGAACATACTTTAGAAGATACTACTACAACTCATACCAGTATGGTAGTTTGCAACATGCCAACTGTGCAGTATTTGTGGCCTTATCAAAACAATGTATATGAAGAGCCGGAGATGTTTTCTCCATCTTATGATCCAAGAAAATGAGAAATGGGGAGGTTGAGTGGCATCCAGACCCACAGAGATAATGTGGTGGAACTCTGAATAAGAATGCAGCTCTCATGATGTCTATCCAGTCTTGCTTCCTTTAGGCAAAACAGCACACACCTGATGGAAGATTGAGTGAGCATCAGGGGTTGGAAATGGGCTGACTAGGTAGTGCTGATAAGGAGTGTAGCCAGGGACAGGAAAATTGGGGGAAAAAGATTGGGAGGGCAGGGTTCATGCTACAAAGTCACCAGCTGCTCCTGTCTATATCTTTAATTCTTCTTTATGTCCTTTAATCAAATCTAACTACAACATGGTTAACATAAATATGGCCATGTGGCCAAACAGGTCCCACTCTTCCAGTTGGCCACATCATTAATCATCAGTGATCTGCCAGCTTTGTCATGAGATATATTGTTATTTACTGTCTGAACATTTATTCATTTTCTGATTTGTCACTGAATATTCTTTCCAGTATCTCACTCTGTCATATTTTTTGCCTCTTCTACCCTAAAAATGAATGTTGGAAGTCTCAGATCATAAGAAAGATCTAAGAAAATCTTCAGAAGTGAGGGACACTATCACTTACTTGGAAAGATGCCTTTACATTTGTACACCAACCTTTTTATGGAATTTTCCAGTCTAGGATAGAATTATGCCAAGTTGGTGAACTAGAAAGTCGTAAGTCCCAGATCCTCCATCCTGTCTTAATGAAGAGAAAATGCACACTTGGTATGGGTAAAGAGAAACAGGATAATAGTAAGAGTTTCTACAGGATGTTAAAGTACTAGGTCTAGGTTGTGCCTTGATTATTAAATGAAGCCACAAATCCATTTTAGTGTGATGGTTTGCATGCCAAAATTTGCGTGTTTTTCGTACAGTTTAAATACATAATGATTTCATTCTATTGCTCCACATATATCGTTGAGTATCAATTTTGTGCCAAGTGCGGAGGATTCAAAAATGAATCCCTTCCTTCTTGTTTCTCACAGTCTATCAGAGGAGCTCAACCTCTTTTTCACTAAGAATAATTAAGCTAAATGTGTACTCCAGTCAATAAAACATAAAACAACATGATGGTTGGTCGTATAACTTAACAAATTTAGTTAATACAACTTCCCAGGGTGCCTGGGTGGGTCTATTGGTTAAGCATCTGTCACGTCATGATCCCAGGGTCCTGGGATCAAGCCCCAGATCAGGCTCCCCGCTTATCAGGGAGCCTGCTTCTCCCTTTCCCTCTGCCGCTCCCCCTGCTTGTGGCACTCTCTCTCATGATGTTGTCATGTCAATACAATCTTTTTAAAAATTTTTAAATAACCCAACAACTTCCCAGTGCCTGTGTACAACATGACTCCATTTGATACTTTGCAGAATCCATCAACAGCATGTAGGCTCACTGTAGTCCCAAGGTTCTCAGTCTCCCTGGGGAGGGGAGCCATAAATTCATAAAACCAGTACACAGAACAAATAAGAAACCTAAATTAAATAAAATGACAGTGGATATGAAATAGTCACGAAAGTTTAAAATTTGTTGCATAATGTCCCAGAAAATAAAACTTCTAAGTTGGGTATGAAAGAGCTTCCTTTGCTGTAGTTTGGATTAGAAGTTTCTGTGAAAGAAGAATGGGGTCCTGAAGGATAACTATTTTGTGAATGGAAAGAAAAAGAGATTTTCCAGAAGACATTGTTCACAAAAACTTAGTGCTAAGAATTGTCAAAGACTGTTGAGGAACAGTAAGTAACTAGGGAGTGCCTGTTCTTTACAATGGCATACAAAGCCCTAAAATTGTAGATGTCATTTAGTACCTCTCTTATTTGTGTATTCTGCTCAGCAACACCGCCATCCTCTCTCGTAATATATCAGATTCATTCCTGCTTTGCAGTGTGCCCTTTGTCCAGAACCCCCTTCTCTCTGATGTTTTCCTAGGCTACTCTGTTTTGTCACCAGTTATATACCAGCTCATCAGAAGGACCTTCTCTGACCCAACAATGTGAAATAGCTATCACCTTTCATATTTCAACCTGCCTTCTATTACTAATTTAATTCTATTCACAGGACTCATCACAGTCTGATAGTTTTACCTTCTTTGCCTTGTTTGAGTGATTGACTGAACAGCTGTTTCTCCCTGTAGAACTGCACAGCCCAGTACCATAAATAGTAGCCAGACCTGGCTATTTATAGTTAAATTTAAATGAAATAGAATTACTAGAATGTAAAATTCTAGACCTCAGTCCCAAAAGCCATATTTCATGTACGCAAGAGTCACATTTGTTGAGTGATTATGAAATTGAAAAATGAAGATATAAAACACTTCCATCACAGTGGAAAGCTCTATTGGACACTACTGCTCTTAATGGAAGTTCTTAGAGATCTCGGGACCTTGTTCTATATACCCCTGTATCTCTAGTACCTAAAGAAGGCCTGTAAAGTGGATATTTGTTGATTGAAAGAATGGACCAGTTTCCTAGAGCAAATGGATCATGTAGAATAGAAAATGGGATGAAGCTGAATCTGTCACTTGATCCAGATATTGAAAGGACTCACATGGTTAAATAAGGATTTTATACTCATGCTTAAAAGTCAGATGAGAGTCATTGAAAGTTTTTGAAATGAAGAATGACATGATTGAATATCTAGCTTAAAATGATTCTTGCAGCAGCACGAGCAGAGTGAGTTGGGATAGGAGGGACGGATGACAAGAAGATCAGCTAGGAGGTTATGGTCACTGTAAAGACACAAGATGACGAGGGACTGAACTGACTTTGACAAGGAAGAATCAATGAAGTTTGGTGCCCATGTTAGCCAGAAGAGGCTATGTCATGTCAAGATCACAAACAACTTCAGCATCTCTGTGACTTTATACAAAAAGAAAACTTTTTTTTTTTTTTTTTTTTTTTTTTTACATGAAACATTGAATGTGGACTGGCAGATAGTTCTGCTCCACATAGTCACTCAGGAACCCAGGCTCCCAACTATCTAGAAGATATGACTCCCTTAGTCACCACGGCAGGGAAAGAGGTTGGCAATCACAGGGGGCTTTGCAATCCCACTTTGCTAAAGTGACACATGTTATTTCTGTGGGATATGATTAGCAAAAACTAATCACACGGCCCTGTCTGCAAGTATTTAGGAAATGTAGATGAGCAAAGAAATTTATCTATATATTTATTTCGTGAATCAATCTGTCCCCCATATTAGTAATGAGATGAGAGGAAATAGGGAAAGAGAGATGAGTCACATACATCTCTGAACTTCCCTACTCATATGCAACTTAAATCTATGTAAAAAAATAAATCTGTATATAGTAGAATTTTTCTGACATCCAAAGAGAGGTCTATTCAATGTAATGTAAGTGGCACCAGGCATAGCATTCTAGCAGATGATAGATACTGAAATGATGAATAATAATATATGAGTAACACTGATTATGTGTCAAGCACTAGGAAAACCGGAGTGAACACAGCCAACAGTATCCCTGCCCTGACTGAGCTTAGACCCTAGTGTATAAGACAGGTAACAAATAACCAAGCCCATAATTTGCTAATTATAATCTTATGTGCTACAAAGAGAACATATAGGATTATACCATAAGAATAGTTTGTTATCTGTAATGTTAGTTAATAATCATTTTTTTAAATTTCTGCCTTATTTCTTTTAATATTTCTTTAATTCATATTCCCTCCAAGAATTTAGACCACTCATCAGTTGAAAATAATAAGAGAAGAGAATTCCTTGTAAGGAAGGACTTTAGTGAGCAACTCAAATAATCTATTCATTTATTTTAAAAAATTTCACTAGGATATTCTACCACTGAGTTTTGCTAAATCACTTAGTTTTTCTTTAAGTATCTAACTATTGTGTAGGGATCAGTACTTTGTCTTCACACAATGCTAATGTTGATATTCCAAAATATGTTATAAATTGAGATATAACACATCATAAAGTATATGCTTAAAAAAGAAATAGAAGGATACCATATCAGCTCAAATTTTGTATGCCTCTCACCTTATCACCTTATCACTTCATGGTGCTTTCTAAGTGCCCTATGATTACTGAATGAAAGCTGCTATGTAGAGATAATTGTCAACTATGTATCTGACTCTAAGAATTAGGCAATGGTGCTTCTCAATAACTCTGAATTGAGTTACTCTTCAAAGGTCAGAGTTGTCCCACTAAAGGTTCTTTGTGGCCTGGTTAACATGGGGATGACCATATTTCAATAATACATCTGTTGTCATGTTATTTGAGAAATACGGATACGGGATAGGTATCACCAGTCCCAAAATGCTCCATCCTTCTGAGACCCAGCATATTTTCTGTCTCCTTCTTCTCCTTTTAAGTGCAGATATTTTCTGATCAACTAATTTCTGGCGAGTGTCATTGGAGTTCCAGAAATGGTCTTCTACTACTTAGTAGGTTCACGATTAAGAGGGCTGATAAATAACTTACCTCCCAAAGAATATAAACCCAAATGGATATTCCCATCTCTGCAAATGTTTCCCTTGTAAGATACAATAACCTCAAATACGCTGATTCCTCTCCTGAAACCGGCTGCCCTCTGCATTCTCTCCTATACTGGGCTAGAAAATTCCTCAGCCTTGTGTGACCCACAGCAATTGGAAGGGCATAACGTGCACATTTCTCTTCTGCAACTGCGGAGGGGTAATAGACCCTCACAGCACCACTGGCATCCCTGTTTCCCATTCAGCATTGTCTCTCTTCCAGAAACAGGCACATTCAGACTCCGTGCTGGATTCAGCTCTCCAGCGCTCCTGAAAGAGTGTAGTGCAGCCAACATATCGCTGAAGCTGCAACATCGGTTTGGTGATACAGAATGCATTACACAGCAGTGGGGCCGTGTTTTGCTTTGACTGAAGTGCCAGTGACTCAGAGATGAGCTGTCTTTCTTTTTTTTCCCTCCCCCTATTTTAAAGGCCTAAATTAGTATTGTGCATATAACACTTTCTGGCCATGCTCTAACTGTAGCTTCCCCACCAGCGATGGCCCACAGGATAATGGAACTCTGCAATAATATTAGGGGTGTGTGGAAAATCTATGGCCAATTTAGTCACTCAAGCAGTGCTCAAAATCTCTGGGTTAGGGCTGCAATGGGAGATAACTTGCCATAAGATGAGCTGCCTGGAACTCTGCAAAATACATGCTTCAGTGCTTCCTGGAATAGTCCAGAGCTGTGCATGCACTCACAGGGGAGAAGGAAATGGGCAACACAGATGCCAGGAGCCACAGATTTTTGGTCTTCAGTATAATGACTGATTTGATGGCTGTTTTACTTATTTTTCAAAGGTAATTTGGACACTGTGCACTCAAAATATCACCACCAAATACTCCTTTCATATGGTAGAAAACCATTCTTGGCCCTCTTGTGCTGAAGACTCCTTGTCTGTTTTGCCACAGAGAAGTTAAAAAGCAGAAAACTTCATACCTTTTCCAAAAAAAAAAATTGGGAGCATAAAATTTTATCAGGCACAAAACTTCGACAATTGAATTTTGATTCTCAGGGGTCGTATGGGCTAGCCCATGTGGAGCTGCTATGTATGTAATCAGTGGTTTCTGGCATTAAGTTTGCACATAGGAACACCTGAAGTTTGTGTAAGGTAACCTATGTTGCCTGGTCAGAAGGAAAAACGGCCATCTCATCATCAAGCCAAATCAGTTCGGTAACCGACACTAAATAGCAACGACAAAAACCTCAGACTTTCAATCCTGGAGGACAGACATCTGAATTATCTAAAATTCTTACATAGCAGTGATTATACCGTTTACCTGCCATGTCAGAGAACGACAAGTTTAGAGCACGGGAAGACTTCTGGATGATTAAAAATGCTGCTCGTATTTGTATAAAATTCATTTCTTCATTCACTTGTTAATGACATACAAGTCAGTGCCACCTCCACCTGCAACAGTAAACAAGACAGGTGCGCCCTCCTCTGAGGAAGCATATGATTTAAGGCGAAAGCCAAACAAGTAATTACCCTAAAGAGTGATGAATGGTATGTTTGGGGAAGTACGGGGCCCGGTGGGCAGAGCAGAAGCGCGAGTAAAGTCACAGGTGAAGGGTAGCTGGACTGGAGCTCCTTCGCTCTCCCAGAGCAGTTTCCTCCGTGTCAGCTAAAGGTGAGCTTAAACAATGGTAGAGGCCACCGGCTTCTCTGAGGAACTGCTTTACTGTGCCTCCCTCCTTCTTCCGTCCCTCGGTGTGCAGGGGCAGGAGCAAAGCTGGACAGAAGGACTGCGTGGCCACAGTGTGGGGCCAGCGCACCCCTCGTTGGCTGCAGTGGAAGGAAGGACTCCCTTGAGGCTGCTCAGTGCCCCCGTGTTGGAATCCTGTGGTACGAGTGCCCATCCTGGGAGTCCATGCGAGGGACTGCTGTGTCCTCCCTTGACCTTTCCCCTTATCCACTTAGCTGGGTGACATCTCAGTGTGGGATGGACCCGCCAAAGCCTCAGCCCAGGCGGGGGTCTGGGTCTAGCTGGCCTATCTGCCCTCGGTGAAGACACTCCACTCAGGTTCTTTTGGAAGGGGGCTTAGGCCCCAATCTTGACAGACAAGTCACTTGTAATATTAGAGGGGGATTTTCCTCTTTCCTCCAAGCAACACATCCACAATCTAATTTAACAATTTTAGGTCAACACTTTGCCCTGATTCTTAGGTGTTTAATCAAAGTGAACTTATCCTGCTTCTGTATGCTAACTATACATAAAAGATGCTGCTTCAGAATCTTCCTTCAGACTCTGCAGCCTCCTAAACACGATTCCCACCGGACTCCTGGGGACAGAGGCAGGGCCTCCCACTCTGGTGTGGGTGATGGGGAGGAGGGGTAGGAAGGAGACCCCTGGGAAGAAAGTCTGCCCCCCAAACTGTCCGGCAACAGACAGCATGAGCCCAAGAGTGGAATTTGGTGTAGCAGGGCTGTTCCTAACTGTGGGAAGAGAGAGGAGAGAGGTGATGGTGAGGCAGGGGTCCTACCAGGGAGAGCACGTTGGGTCATTTATGATAAGGACGACGGAAAGACAGCCTATTTTCACGAAGGGGGTAAAACCCATTAGATTTCTGTTCGGGGGGGATCTGTTCTCATCCAACAGCCATACAAATACAAGGAGGGGTTTTTATTGCCGTTTTACAGATCTCTGCCCCAGGTCACGGAGCTCGGGAGTGACCGCTGAGGGACAGATCAGGTTTTTTCTCATTCCCAGACCCCTGCGAGCACCCCACCCGCCTCACACGCATACCACCAAACCAACTATTTCCAATTCATAAACCTTTTCTAACCAACTTCAGAAGGGCTGTACGGAGAGCGTCCTTCCTCAGCTGTCAACAATGGCGACATCTTATAAAACGATGCTGATGTTTTCCCTTCGGTGACGGCGCTACTGTTGTTTATTTAGGCTGAAAGCAGCTTGGCCGCTTTCTGATCTTTTCCTACATCGATTAGGTAAATTTCTAATTGTAAGACAACTAGAATAATATAGCAGACGCCAGAGTATTAGATATAATCCCAAACCCAAACCTGATTTTTTTCTCTTTTTGAAGTTTGATCATAAAAGTAACTTATGGTAAAGAGTTAATAGACATTCCTTTTTGGAGTAACTTTATTTTGTTGAGGAAAAATCAGTTAAATTTAAAATTCTGTGGAGAAAATTCACTTATTATGGAAAGAAGAAATCTGCTGAACCACCCAAAAATAACTCAGGCGGCGAACATTCCTCAGCTTGCTTACAGTATTGATATATTTCGTTTACTACTTTGATTCCATCTGCTAGATATACCTGGTTTCAGATGGGGTGGTATTTGCTAGCTGAATTAATGAAGAATACAGAATCTTTAGAAAAAAAAAATAACCCATTTGATGCATTAGTTAGCCCAAGTTATCATATATATCGGTGTGCCCTTAATATCACTTTAAATCATAAAATACATAATTAAAATACATCCATCAATGCAGAGTTCTTAGCCCAGGTCAATCCCATATTGCTTCACATCATCTGATGAAACAAAATAATGGATTTTTGAGGATGATTTTTTTTCATAAGCTAAACAAAATTAAAGGACACCAAGTTTGGACTTGATAGAAACTAAATAATTTCCTAGTAAATAATCTAGGCTTGTTCTTTATTCTTTATTCATAGTACGTGGTTATAAGAAATAGATAATGCTTTTGAGTGCTTTTATGGATTTTAGGAGCTCTTCTCATGCAAAATCTCTGTTAAGCCTGTAAGTGTTATCTTAATCTCCTTGGGAGATAGGGACCTGAATCAGTCTCTTTGTTGGAAGGTGGTAAGGACTGGGTTAGGCACTGAGTGTAAGGGACCCAAATCTGAGGGGTGCAGTTGGGGACCACAGGCGAGTGAATGAATTCAAGTGTGAGTACTGTGGTCTGTATGTTGGAGACAGCAGTATCTATCTCATAGGATCACTGCCAGGGTTAATTTTGTCAAATGTATATAATGTTCCCAACACATTGTACTCACTCTCTGGGTGACCCATAAAGATGTACAGAGAGTAGGGGGCTAAGCCCTTAGGGACAGGAACCAGTTGGGATGGGCCATTATCCTCAGTTTGTGCAAATGCAGAGACTCTGTTTTTATGCAATTGTGTGCATGGGTATGGGTAGGAGAGAGTTTAGGAAAGGGGCTGCTACAGCCCTTTCTGGCCTCTGCCCTCTGAATTATATGGCTCCTGAACCCAAAGAGTTACAATAGAGTAGTATGATCATCTTTATACAAACTTAAATTTCTTTTTATAAGGTCAGTTCTTTCCATGTCACCATGTTGGACTGATTGAAAAGGAAACAGTTTTGAGGTGAGCAACCTTGATTCATGGAGTTTACATAGGACAAATCAGGGTGGAAGCAACCTGTCTTGTTGGGAGATGCAGAGATTCAGAGCATCACGTGGAAGAAGATCACGAAGCATTTGACAACCTTAAAAATGTGTAAGATCTCTGGTGACGCAGTTCATGGCAACTCTCAACATGAACGCTTCAGAGGCAGGAAAAGCAGTCCGCTCTCCTGAGGACAGAGGAAGCAGCAATTACAGCAGGGAAAAGTGTGAGTTACGATCTTATTCACATTTACTTTCAACAAATAACAACATGAATACTAATATTCCTATTATAGTTAGAGCATAGCAACGGGGGAAGTTGGGACAAACACAGGGGAGCCACGTCTGAGAGGCCCTTCCTCGGAGAAGGAATGGAATGGAATGGAGTGCCCAAACCATCTTTGAACCAAGGGCGGAAGTGTGTCCTGTCTGCAACAGTTCTAAAACTTGTGTGTACTTAGGACACGCCTGGGTCCGGGCCCAGATCTTGACCCCTAGGATCTGCCTACCTCGCCAACTGGACAGGGCTGCTGAGGCAGCAAGCGAATCCCTCGTGGGAGCAGACGTAAGACATTGTGTTGAGTGCAGTATGGCATCAGCAGAAGCCAGGAGTACCGTGCCTCTTTGGAATCAAGCAAAATAAACCGAATCGGCAGGCGGGAGAGGGCATTGAAATTGGGAACGCTCCTGGATCCATCCACTCATCCCTTTACTTATTCACTGACTTTCTCTTCAATCAGTATATCCTGAGTGTATCCTTGTTGCTTCATAAACTGGCCTCTGCACACGGAGGTCAGAAAGAGACTGAAGAAGGAGGTGAGGCCACTGCAGGCCGGTCACTGGTGGGTATGATAAGCAAGGGAACTTACAGGCTCGTCCTGGATACCACAAGACAAGATCTCTGTGCTTGCCAGAATCTTAGAAGTTTAAGAGACGCTTCAACATGGTTCAGGCACGACTACCATCCAGATGGTCTCGACACCATGTGTCTCCTCAAGGCTGTGTCCTTGAAAACGCCTCCAGGCTGTCGGAATGGTGGGCAGAGCGCACATTCAAAGGACAGGGGCGGGGGTGAGGAGCCTCCGAGGGCCAGGGGGTAGCTCAGGGTTTAACTGGCAGTCACGTCCTCTTGATGTGGACTCTGGATTTTAAGTGAGGGAGGAAGCTCTGGGAGGGTCTTCAGTGGAAGAACAATGGCATCTAATTACATTATAAAAGGTTCCTCTGGCTGCTGGTTCACTGCCAATGGAAGGAGGATGAGGACAGCTGAAGCCCAGAGGTCAGCAAGGAGCTCCTTACAATACTCCCCAGGAGCCTGACGGTATCGGAAGCAGGGTGAGGGCTGCGCAGGTGGTGAGAACCTGAGGAGTCTAGGATGTCTTTTGAAAGAGTTGTTGACCCTAGCCTTTGGGTCTGCTTTGAAGGCATCCACTCTCACTCAAATCAACACACGTGCATGGTGTGTGCAGGGCTCTATATCCTACCCTCTTGGGACGTCCTGAGTGACCAGTGAGATTTGCACATCTGATGGGAACCAAGGAGCCATGGGAATATTTCATGACATAGCACATGAACCTCAGAGGTAGAATTTGATCATTTGGACACTGAGTTTTGCTCAGACACCACTGATTTTTCCAGAGAAAGAGAGTGCTCACACATGTGTTAAAATGGTGCATTCTCCTAATAACAAAGTGTAACTCACAGCCACTGATTTTCAAAGATTGACTTTATTATCTCTTTTTAGAGGTGAGAAAATTGGAAGCTCAGTGACTTTAACACTTTGTCCAAGGTTTTAAAGCCAAAAACTAAAATTGCAGGCATAGCCTTCACAGGCCTGTCTTGAAACAGACTTCATGGTCTTCAAACAGTTGTGCTGCCTTAATACTCTTGATTGTCATTTAACTAGTACTTCTCGGTTTTTTAATAACATGGGGGTTTTTCTGTTATTTTTCTATGAGAAAAATTTTAGATGAATATATTAAACAAACATTGGTAGCAGATACTCTAGGGTGACTCACTCAACATCCATTCTTATTCATCACCCCCCCCCTTCTTTAGAGACAGAGGGAAGTCTGCTGTTTAATTTTTATGTCCAGTTTTGAGCGGACAGTAGCTATGGAAGACAATTGTGTCCGGTGAACTACACGTGGATATCTGCTGGGAAAGTCTCCCCTTCATAAATGAAATGCAAAGTCTTGCAAAAAGAAGGCTTTTATTTATTTATTCTTATTTATTTATTTATTTATTTAGAGAGAGAAAGAATGAGAGCGAGCTGGCTGGGGGAGGGGCAGAGGAAGAGGGAGAAGAGGGAGAGAGAATCGTAAGCAGGCTCCACACTGAGCGCGGAGCCCAGTGCGGGGCTCGATCCCACGACCCTGAGATCATGACCTGAGCCGAAATCAAGAGTCAGATGCTTAACCGACTGAGCCACCCAGGCGCCCCCATACAAAAAGAAGGTTTTTAAAACATTTCTGTTCTACCTTCTGATGCCTAGAGATACAGCAGACACCTCGCGACCAGGACAAAAGACAGTAGTCATGAAAGCACAGCAAGAAACTGGGAATCTGTTATTTTGCTGTTTGGTTGTTCACTGTGAGATCTTTAATATCATGAATCTTATCTACCTTTAGACGTCGTGCTAAGTGAGGGAGATAATCCCTTTACGTATTTAAGACAGTTGGTCAGGAGTGATCACATTTAACTGATTTACTCTACAACCTACTAAACTGATGTGTTTCTTCCATTATTCTATATTTTATAGTCTTAAAAATAACCTTAGCGCTCAAGCAATGCTTGAGATCACATAGTTTGACCGTTGAGGAGACCGGGGCTCAGGGAGGAGAGGCTTGAACAAGCAAACACGGAAGTTTTGGTGGCAAGTTTTCTGACACTAGGCTCAGTGTTCGTGTTGCCAAATCCAATCATCACATCCGTCTGAGAGTTCAGTCCTGAGCTTCCTCTTCTCTTCCTCTTCCTAGAGCCGCCGCCTGCCTGGGGCCTCGTTAGGGACGCTGCCGCTGTTGTCCATGGCGATTCAGGCAGCCAGAGCTGGGGGCCCCGTGGGGCAGGAAGCTGCTGACCATGCCAGGCGCCTGTAGCGCGTCCCCCCCACGGCGCCAACACGAGGGTGACGTGCAAGGCAGTGAGCTGACTGTGGAACGCAGATGAAGAAAAGTGCATTTCTGTGACTTTTAACTTCATGTGATTACAAAAGGAATGTTGAGATTTCCTTAAAGTGGCTATTTGCAAGTGGGGTGGTTAACTTTCCTAGGAACAGTGTAAAAACTGCCACGTAAGGAACCGCTAAAGGGTGCAAAAGCAAATAAAGCACTGGATTCAGAAGGGGGAGGTGGTGCTGTGTGTGTGAGACTCTGCAGCTCGGGGATGACACCGACAGGAAGTCACCATGAGGAAAAGAGGAACAACAGAGTTGGTACAAAGAATGGAAATAATTCAAAGGAACTGACCGAGGCGGCGTGGGGTAGAGGGGTCATTGTCGCCCCCTATTATTTGGTGTCAGTCCTGGAGAAGGATGTTCGTTCCTGACCGTGCTGTGTGGCTCGCAGTGCTGCCCCACCCCTGACTGGGGCTGGAGCAGGAGGGGAGGCGATGTGCCCCAGTCCCCAGCAGGTGCATTAGCCCGGACTCTTTTCCTCTTCCACGAGCATGACAGACACTGCTCCTCATCCAGAGGGGGGTTTGGGAGCATGACACCAAGCAGGGCTGCAGAGCCCAGACTGGAACCGGAGCAAGAGAGGGGCCTGGTTGGTACACGCAGCGGAGGCTTGGGGAGAGGGGTGTTTGTTATCGAAATTCCCCAAACCACGACATACCGAGATATTTCAGATCCTTTTATTAATATCGTCCAATAACACAGTAGAAGTAGAGGCCCACGAAGACATGCCAGTTAGAATAAATGAGTTGGCGTCGCAGGCAACCACACCCCCCTGGAGTCAGTGACCCAGGAGGCAAGAGATGCTCTGGGATCGTGGAGCCAGAGGCCCACTTCCCGATGAATATCTGTTCCTTTTATTTCTCTATTTCCACCATGTTTCCATCCCTTTCCCTCTCTCCCAATCTGCCCCTAAATATAAAGTGGAATAATATCCCTGAAGCAGCAATGCAGAGAAGATAAAAGTAAATCACTCCTGCAAAGCACAGGAGCTGTTCCGAAGAAAGTCTGTATAAATACTGGCTCTAATTATAACATTAATATGGCTGGGACCATGAAGGCAGAGACAACCGACATATGGCGAAAGTTGCAGGCCCCAGAACTGCAAAGGAGAAATGCGTGCTGAAAGAGAAAGCAGGTTGCCTAGGGAAACAAGGCCATCCTGCAGAGCCTGCACCCAGAAAGTTTCTTCGGAGCTGCAGGGCGCCAGGTCCCTGCAGACAGTGAGCAGGGCAACCCTCCAGGGGCTGAGGCCATCCGGGTGGGACTCGGAAAATTCTAGCCCCGTTCGCTGATTCACCATACACCATGTGCCAGACACCGAGGACAGTTAACGGGGAAATGAGCGGGACATGGTTTCCCCTCCAGGCATATAGAGACACTTGAAAGAGAAGGATAATTAAGCCAGTGTCTCAGCGTGACGTGACAGGTGGGATAAGGAGACTATGCTGGGGGAAACTGGAGGGAGTGTCTACGCAGAAAGGGTTGCTCAGAGAGGGTGTCCCGAGGCGTGATCGATAGTATGACACAGAAAGGGCAGGGGAAGCTGAGTCAAGCCTCCCTTTCTCCTCTCAAGTCTCTCCCAGGTCAGAATCTAGCTGGGGCTGCTGGGAGAGCAGGGGCAGCACCACACACAATGTTGGGCCCTGGCCTGGAGCCCCTTCTCTGCCCAGCAAGTGTGTGGCTTTCCTGGTCTTGAGAGGCATCTGCAGCTTTTCCGGAGCCTAGATGAGGTCTGAGCAAGAGAACCTCTGGGCTCTTCTCCAAAGCCACATGGCTTCCCTTTCCCTGGGGCTCTGGAAAACCTTAGGAGGCTCCTTCCTGGAGAAGCATGTAGCTCCAGGGCCGCTCTGCACCCCGGCAGAGAGCCTGTGGCGGGGGTGACGGGGGCACAGGGGTGACTGAGGCGCTACTTCGTGTCTTTTCTCCTTTGAGATACTTTTGTTCACCATTTGGTCCTGGTTCATTATCCAGGCCAAGACTTGCACGCAAGAAATAAAGTTTCACATTTAAGCAATTAAATACCATTTTGGGTCTTTGAAGATAGAAAATTGTTTTAAAATTATCCTATTCAAGGTTGGAAAGGTGGAAGGAAATTAGCACTTTCATACACATCAGAAGGGAATAAAAATTGTACGTGTTCTGGAAAAAGCAGTGTGTGCATGTGTGTGCATATTTTGAGAATTTACATCCTGTAACCAAGTAATTCCACTTCTGGTAATCGATGACAATGAAATGGGACGTTGGCTAATGGGTGTGTTCTAGGTTGCGAAGAGTCATTAGATGGTGCGTGAGACGAAAGAGCAGAGCCCGCCCGTGCCAGTTCCCATCAATGGAGGGACGAGTAAACAAGTCACAGCATATTCATAGCAGCGCAGACAATTTAAACTTTATTTTAAAAAATTCTGTGGAAATTTAAGAAATTGCAAAAACATCATGTGGAGGGAAATGCAAACAGCAAAATCTTTGAGACCGTGTATCTGGAATAACTGTACCACGATGGTAATAACGATGTCCTAGGATTGTAAGACTAAATGCAATTTCCGTTCTCTTCTTTGTGTATTTCTCAACTTGCAACTTTCTTACAATGAGCCTGTATGATTAACAAGTCATTTTAAAAAGCATTATGGAGAAAACTAGAATAGAAACCCTCCAAACCTTGCGGGGTTGGTCTCTGGAGGGGATGGACGGTGGCCACCCGGAAACTGGAAGACATTTCCAGCACACCGACCAACATGTGTGCGTACACACACACACACACACACACACACACGCACACTGTTTAAGTCTTCTTTCTTCAAAAAATTTGAGGTGAACTGATAAGGATTTATACCAAAAAAAAAAAAAAAAAAAAAGGAAAAGGATATAAGCAAAGCCTTGGAAAATACAAAGTAGAAGGGAATCTAGCACATAAATATTCAGGCTGTGAAGCCCATACAATCATTTCTGTCGAACTGCAAGTTTAGTTCTGAGCTTCCTCTTAGCCAAACCAAAAAGCAGGCTCATTTGGTCTTTCAATAGGCACGAGAAGTCGTTCCTTGTTCCTGGTCAGTATCGGGTCTGAGAATAGCACCTGCTAACAGAGGGCTGCGCTTGCCTTCCTTGATCGCTTTGGTCGTAACAAATAACCTCACACCTTGGTTTTACCTCTTCACTTGGCTTACTTTCTGGAACCCCAGAGCCACCTCTGGGGCAAGCTGCTTACACCACTCGTACTGTTAGAGGCTCACTTGTCTTCAGGCCTTTCCGTGCCCCCTCCCTGCACCCCCCACCCCTACACACACGCACACACGCACGCACAGGCGTCCTGAGCTGAAGGGCTCTCTGGCTAAGCTCCCTCAGCCATCAGCTGCTGTTTATTTCTTCGCCTCCTCATTTGGCTCCTGGGAGGATGTTTCAGCAGACTTTTTAGAGAAAGAGAAAAAAATACAATAGCTCATTAAGCTAATGACCCTTAGCCAGGCAGGCTGCGAGCGAACAGAGGCAGGGACAATTGCGAAGAAGCTTTCCACTGCACGATTTCCTACATAAAGTATTCTTTTCCCCTCTGCTTTTATCTGTCTAGCTAGGGAGCACGTAGGAGGATGCTGCTACCTGCGTTTTGGGGGAGGAGTTTTAGGTTCTGCTTGTTCAGAGGAGAAGGGACCATGCCCTGGAATACAACTTCAGTGAAGAGATTAATAATAGTAACAATACCTAATATGCTTGAATGCTTTTGACTTTAGAGATCAGATCTGTACCCTGGACTCACTCAGTCCTCAATCTGTCTTTGAAGGGCTGGCATTGTGTTCTTTCTAGAAAATGGGGAGTTTGCAAAAGGTAAGGAATTGGATGAAGATCTGGCTTCCAGTTAAAGACTTAGGTTCATACCAAGCATCAGGATTTCACCCAATGCATTTTTCCCTGTGCCTTTTCAGCCTAACCTGGTGACTTGCCCATGAGCATTTGGTTTTTGTCTATTTTGCTATATGTTTACAGAGAGATCCACTTCTCATCTCCCCCACTCTTCATCAGTGGTCCCCACTGTCTTGCCCCACTGAGCCTTTTTCTCTGGACACCCTTTTCTCATTCTAACAAGATAGTTATGGGTTTACAAGAAGACATGGCTTGTGAGCACAAATCCGGTGTTCGTGTGTCCAGAAGCATTCCTCTACTGCCCTGGCTTGGATTTTCTTGTTCACTTTTACGAAGTAAGGAGGAAGTGGTGGTATTGGTCGCCCAGCCTTCATTGGAAGACATTTCCAGCACACCAACCAGCATGTGCGCATACACACACACACTGTTTAAGTCTTCTTTCTTCAAAAAATTTGAGATGAACTGATAAGGATTTATACCAAAAGGAAAAAAAAAAAAAGGAAGAGGCTATAAGCAAAGCCTTGGAAAATACAAAGTGGAAGGGAATCTAGCACATAAATATTCAGGCTGTGAAGCCCATACAATCATTTCTGTCGAACTGCAAGTTTAGTTCTGAGTTTCCTCTTAGCCAAACCAAAAATAGGAAATATGTTCATTATATTAATCACTTTCTCATAATGAGGGCTCTTTATTGAATGCATGCTACAGGCGAGGTTCTGTTCTGGGCGCTTCACATGACCTAACTCACTGGATCCCTCACAAGCCCCAAAATAGGCCCAGTGACCACTGTACAGAGATGCTCAAACTGAGGCAGCATGAGGACACAGAGCAAGGAAGAGCCAATGGCACTGATACCGGACGTGAGCCCTCGCTTCTGATCAAGCAGGAGAACGAGAACAACAAAAATGTCACTTCGTCAGGAAAAACAACACATTTTCTGGCATAGGTATTTGGGAAAAAAAACATACTCTAACTTGCTTCTTTCTATAGCGCAAACAAAATCTCACAGGGACGTGTCCTCAGCTGCAGGTCCGGCATGGTCCCCTCCTGGAAGCTGGGGACATTTTAGTGCTCTCCCCTTTATTCTGTGGGCAGCATTTGACACACCTGGACGTTTCCGGTAACGTTGGATTTGAAGGCAAAAGCATAAACTCCAAAACAAGGAGATTTTTTTTAATGTCAACAAATGACAAAACTGCCCCATTCCCTGACTGGGAATGTGTGGCTCCAAGTCTTTGGAGAGGCGGGGGAAGTGAGCAGACGGACTTTCGCAGGGAGAAGGAACCCCTTGCTCACCCAGGGACGGGGCGAGACGGACACTGCTGACCAGATCTGTGCTTCAGATTGAAAAATTCGGCATCAACACTCACGTTACATGTTACCTGTCAAAGTCATAAAATGGAATCTCCTACACCGCCCTCAAAGGGAGTGTTTGAGACAAATCAAATTTCTAAGCCACTCACCATCTGCTTTGGCTGGAAGTCAAGAATACTCATTTCTTGTGAGGTATAGCACAAGCCCGGCTATCAGTGATCCTGCGAGTTGGATTAGCAGCTCTGAACTCTTGATGTAATCCAGACAGCTCGGCCCTTCCCAGATATTTTTAATAGGCATTTTCAAAGACATTTAACTTTTTTTCTGTGTTTAGGAGCATTTGGGATGAGACATTGTCATCTTTGGGAAGGAGGAAGCTGCTCATTTTGGTGTAAGATAGAATGGCTACTAATACCGTATGTGCAGAATCTCCCGTACTCCCCCTCCCGCCCCCCAGCCAGCCATCTTTAACCAGACAAAAGCAAGGCGTTAGGGTCAGTCCCACATCCAGCACTGGCGAGTCTCAGAATAGACTTTTGTGGGGAGCCTTTCACCCAGCATGTGAGAGGACGAGCCAGCCTGCCCCTCCAAGCACAAGCTCAGCTTCCTGCATCCACTTTGCTGGGTGGCTGCCTTCCTGATGAAGCACATCAGGTCTCAGTGGAGACTCACACCCTCTCCTCAGCCTCTCCATATTTGCACAGAGCCCTGACATCCTACATCCACCACCGCCACCACTGCTTCTTTCTCTGGGTTTAAAAAAACTATGGAAAATGCTGTAACAAAGCCTTATATACTCAACACAGAAATAATAAACACTAACTTTGGCCTCTAATTATTTTAATTAAAAATAAAACTTCACAGATAAATTGAATTATTTTTATACTTGAACTAAGTGCCCCCATTTGATGCCCTCCCTCCCTAGAAGCAATTTACATTATAGATTTGATGTATATATCTCTCCAGCTCATGTTTCAGACTTCTCCACATCGTTTTTCTGTCATCAAAACATAGTAATGCTTTGCTTGGTTTTAGATTTTTGCACACGTGAAAACATACTGCATGCATCACTCTGCTATTATAAAAAGTACTTCTACTCGGGGCGCCTGGGTGGCTCAGTTGGTTAAGTGACTGCCTTCGGCTCAGGTTATGATCCCAGGGTCCTGGGATCGAGCCCTGCATCGGGCTCCCTGCTCGGCGGGGAGTCTGCTTCTCCCTCTGACCCTCTCCTCTCTCATGCTGTTTCTGTCTCGCTCATTCTCCAATAAATAAATAAATAAAAAATCTTTAAAAAAAAAAAGTACTTCTACTCTATTACAATTCCTAATTAGTTATGAATTGTGAGTTGAAGCACTGTGGGTTTTTAGATATTGATTATTATCCAATAAACATACCAAACTCAGTTCCAGTAGTTGATAGATTATCTTGGATTACCTATGTAGAAAATAATTTTATCTTCAAACTATTATTTTGCTTCTTAGTTCCTATTTGTTTTTCTTCCTTTATTGCATTGGGTGAGATTATTGAATAGTTGTTATGATATCAGGATCTTTCTCTAGCTCCTGATTTAAATGAGAATGTGTTTAAAATTTTGCTAATATGTGTACATTTCGATACATATTTGGAGTAGGTATAATGTATCAGATTAAGAAGATTCTCTTCTACTCCTAGATTGCTATCAATGTTTTTTTAAATAAATTAGTTTTCTCCCAAATGTTTTTCCTTCTTCTACTAAGAGACCATATTTCTTATATCACTTACTGTATAATATGATACAGCACATTGGTAGTTATTCTTATAATGAATGGTAATTGTATTCCTGGGATAAAAATTTGCTTAAGAAATAAAATATGTATATGTCCTATTTGTCTTAGTTTGAGTTGCTGTAACAAAAAATACCATAGCCTGGGTGGCTTAAGCAACAAACTTTTTTTTTTTTCTCATAGTCCTGGAGGTTGGTAAGTCCAAGATCAAGGCACTGGAAGATTTGGTGTCTGGTAAGGGCCCACTTCCTATTTGCAGATGGCCATCTTCTTACATGTAAAAAGGGAGATGTAAAAAGGGAGAAAGAGAGAGAGAGACAGAGACAGACAGAAAGGGAGATCTGTTGTCTCATTTTTTAATAAGGGAATTAGCCCATTCATAAGGGCTTTGCCTCATAATTTAATTGCTTCCTAAAGGCCCCACCTCCCAATATCATCACACTGGGGATTAGCCTTCAATGTATGAATATTTTGAAAAAAGCATATTCAGTCCATAGCACTGCTGAATCATACCTCCTAGGATTTTATATAGCAATTTCCCCTCTTTTATTCATTAATTTGCTTATTCATTCATCCATTTCTTAGCACCTAACTAAATAACCAACACTGTGGATATAGAGATGAGAAAGAGATGCTCTCCATTGAGTTACATTCTAGCATAGACACAGGTACATAAAGAGGAAAAATATAAAATAATGGGATATATACTATAAGGGCACAAAGTGATACATATAAGTTTCATATCTATAATCTTTATATATGTATATGTACATATGTATACACATATTCTATGTATGCATATGTATAAGGATAGATAGATAGATAGATAGATGAGCAATTTCATATCTCGCTCCATTCCTCACAATTGCTAAATGTTGGAACACTTTAGAGCTCCTCACTAAGTATTTTTTCCCTCTGTTTACCAGCTTCTGTTACATTCCTTACAGATATGATCTCACATATTCCTTGGATTTTAAGTATCAGAGCTAGACTACTGACTCCAATTAATATTTTTCTATTTTTATACTCCTAAAATCAGCTGCCTCCCTGATATTTCAGCTGGGTGTCTAACAGATCTCAAAATTTAAATGTCTAAAATAGAATCCATGACCCCACTCCCATCTCAATCCTGCTTACACAGGCTTCCCCATCTTAGTAAATGACTTTACCATTCAGCTAGTTACTCAGGATAGAAACCTAGGAGTGATATTTGTTTCTAGCTCTTTCTCACCTCCAAACTATCAGAACTATCAAATCTTGTAGACTCTACCTCCTAAATATGTCTCAAATTAGTCCACTATCGTTGCTTTTCTCTGATAGCACTGAAGTTGACAATCTTAGCGAAATATTTCCATTATAATCAGAAGATGGGTAGGATACCCTCTATCCTCCAAATCATATCACATCATTGTCAATTTCCTGGCAAGCAATACACATTAAATAGAAATAAGAAATACTACTTTTTAAAATCCAAGAGACAAAATTATTTTTTACAGAGGAACTTACCCAGAAAAGCATAGGGAAGAAACTTAAACTATTTTAAGTATTGTGAAATTCTTAAAGTAAATGGAAAACACATAGAGAAATCCAGTGGCTTTCCTCAAAACCACTTGGAAAATGTGATGAAAAGATGTAAAAGATACCTTCATAAGAGGAACAAAATTTCATAGTGTTTAGGAAGACACCATCTAGAGTATGAATATGATATTTTGATGCCTCATACATGGTAGATTTCAATATCTGTGCTTGATTAAAAGGATAACTAAAGGAATAAACAAATGAGTTTCTTATTATAAAATCAGTTTAGCCCCCGTGGTAGTCCAGGGAGGATTTTAAAAACATTTTTAATAGCTACATACATAATATTTTACCATACAGAGTTGGATATTTTGGTTATTTCAATTTTACTTGTTATTTGGTAGCATTGTAATAAATCCAGATCTTATTTGGTATTTCATAGTCTGTTGTTAGAGTTAATTGCTGGTAACAAAATTACTGGTTTAGAAAGGAGGGCAATATTTTAAGGACCCTTGATTGGGAGAGTCATGCTCCTCCTGCCCCACGGTCCTCGCAGAACACACCAACTCCTGGGCCATTAGTGCTCAGCGATGGCTGTTATGACCAGGGTCATTAGCAAATATCTAGAAACACAGAGCAGATAAGTAGCAGCTTTGGCCAAAATGACACCAGTTCCTTATTCTGGACCATTTCAAGCATGGGCCACGCCTCCCAGCAGGGAGAAACCCAGGAACCCTTCCCAGGGGAAGTTGCAGAATAGCCCCAGCTCAGGCAGAAGTACATGAACTTGCTGGCAGTCTGTGGACTAGAAAACAGGCTCTTCTGTGGACATTCCTTTGTGAGGAAAATGTAAATATAAAGCCCTCCCTGCTTTTTTCTTAATTGATTACAATGTGATGAATCAAAACATGCCCATAAGTAAGTTATCATTAACCATCTCAATAGTTTTCCATTCTGGCAATTTAGAATCACTTAGGGGCATCAAAGAATGGCCAAGTCCCACCTGAAGCCAATTAAACCAGGATTGCTGGAGGCGAGGCCTGGGCAGGCAGTGCTTTGTAAAGTTCTCCAGCAATTCGGGTGTGCAATCAGGGTTGAGTAAGCCCACTTCCTGCCCCAGGCTGTTAGCTGAGCACCAAAATGCTCATTTCCCGCATGCCTCGTTCTCCAAGGGCGCTGGTGACCCTGGCTGGCCTTGGCTGCCAAGGAAGGCTGCATGGTGGTGGTGTGACTTGACTTAGGTCTTGAAAGACATTTAAGTTGGACTGGGTATGGGAGAGATGTGATACATAACAGGCAAAAAGAATGGCATGAACAGAAGTAGGTCAGAGAGATAAGAGCAGATGTTGCTCCAGGCAGGAGGGCTGGAAAAGGGAAGACTTCAAACTAAGTGAACTGAGAAAAAAATGAGAAAAGTCAGTGTGGGGCACAACTTCACTTGAAACGGTGGAGTTTTCAAACTGGTGGCCCATGGCCCCCATCAGACCAATAAACATGTTTGTTTATCTCACGCAATCATTTTTCATTTGAGGCAACATCTAAAAATCAAGAGTTTTCACATAAAAAAGTAAGATCTGCCAACACTGGGCCTGGTCTTCCACATGGCAATAATTGGCCAGAGCTGCTTGCTTTAGGTGGACAAGCGTTCTTGGACGCCCTCCCAGCCCTGAAATGCTCCCGTGTGCTTATGTCACCTACTTGCTCCTGGAAGTGACTGTCCGTCGCTCTTCCCTGGTGGGCACAGCCTGTGTCTAGAGAGGTAGCATGATGAAGGAAAAGGAGAATTGAATTGGGTTTCCCATCCAGGTGACCTTGGGCAAGTTCCCTTACCTCCTGGTCTTTAGTATGGCAATCTGAACAATGAGGACGTGGAGATCCATTTTCTCTGAGGCCCTTTGAACACTGAGATTCTTTGGTTCTAACTGGAGATGGATCAATCCCACCAGCAACTTGCATGTATGTAGTAGGTAGGGCCAGCCCCAAATGGCAGGGGGCTCAGAGGTCTGGAAGGAGAGCCACAGAGGTCCTTAGACTTTAGTCCTTTACTGTGAAAAGAAAAGTTTTGGGTCAATGTTCAGCCTCATAAACTTCTCCTTTTGTCTCTACGGTGGCTGAAAGAGCTATTGACCTTACCCAACCACACTGCACAAAAAAAACAAGCATCTCCTAAGGATCCAGTAGTCGATTTAAAGGGGTAAGACTGCAGAATTTAAATGTCCCACATATTCTGAAATAAATCTGTGTCACATCTGCCTGGGCCTCTGGACACCCTTCTCTAACCCCGTAGCACTTGGAGTTTAGGGCTGTCGTGAGCTCAGCAGAGAAACTATGGGACTGATGGCTTCCTGGAAGGAGCCTATAGAATTGCAGTGATGTGTGATTTTTGTAAATCAAAGCAGCAGAGAAATAATCAATAAGATTAAATGCCAAAAGGTCCCTAAAAATATAGTCAGTGATGAGCACCAACCAAAGTTCTCTGTGAAGGCACATGAAAGACTTGGTAACCCAGCCCCTAACTCTATCAGAAGGAAAGGTCAAGATGGGGAAGTTCTGCCAAGCTGAAAGAAAGCTTCATTATCATTGTCCATGCTGTGATTCTCAACTGTTAGAAAGCACCAGAAATACCCAGTGGGCTAGTTAAAACCCAGATTGTGAGGGCCCAGGCCTTGAGTTTCTGATTCAGTACAGTTGGGGTGGGGTCCAAGAATTTGCATTTCTAAAAATTTCCCAGGTCCTGTTGATGCTTCTTGTCCAAGAATTATACTCTTGAGAACCACTGTTTTATACACTGTTTAATTCAAAACGAAACAAAACTCTGCACAGCAAGGAACCTGATGGATCTCAGCCCATAGTGAACCCCCAGTTGTCCTGCATCTCCCCAGTATCTTTGTCTTCCCAGCCGTCAGCTGTTCAAAGTCATGAATATCATAAGGAATCTCAAAATCCAGGCAAGAAGACAGAGCAATTTTTAGCTTTTGCTTACATTGTTCTCTTCACCTGCAAGTCCAAACCTATCTATCATGCATATCTCCAATAGAATGGTACTTTTTTCAGGGAAGACTTCCTTCCAAAATGCTACCTCTTTTCATAGGAAGACTTCCCAATCCTCCAATTGGAAAGAATCTTTCCCTCCACGAACTACCGTCGTACGCACCTGCGTTTCTCATGGTATATCTTTTCTATCTTGGATCATTGTGTGTGTGTGTGTGTGTGTGTGTATACATTATATGCATTGTATCTCCCACCTTCCATACCCTAGAAGATGCTGGATAATCAAGTCTTGAATAGTAACTAGGCATACATTTTTTTATAAAGCACCAAAAACTGTGATTTAAGTGCCTGAAAAAAGAAACACCTTATTAAACTGTGACTAGATATTGACATTGGACACTCAGAAACACATGCACATGCATCTATCTAACGAAAAAATAGACTTTCCTGAAGGACCACATCCCCATAGACATATCTTTTTGTATGTACATGAGGCTTGAGGCTTGTGTGCATGCATGTGCGCGCGCGCGCGCGTGTGTGTGTGTGTGTGAACCCTGTTTCTCTCTTTGGCTGTATGTTCTGTTTTGTATTATGTTCATCTGCATTAAGTCTGTTTGGTGTGATTCTTACAGATGGCATAAAAGGGTATTATTGAAATGACGTTTCTAATAGTCTGGACATCTTCCAACACATAGAATCATAGGACCAAATTCTTTCATCTAATTAAGTTTGAAGATAATTTAGCTGATTGATAGCTGGGGTAGGAAGAACTTGTCTAGACCAGGGAGCCAAAAATGGCACATGCTTTAAGTAATCCCACCTCCTGCCACTTTCAGAACTTTCCATAAATTAATTCTGCTAATGTATTTCCTAAAATGTACTCAATTATCTGCAGCAAAAATCATATTGGGAAATTTGATTCATCACCTCTATGATGCTTGCTATTATAAACCCACCTCTGTATAACCACTGTAATTTCTTTTTGTCTTTTCATGTCTTTATGAGTAAACAATTTGCAAACTTCAGGGGCATAAATTAACAATGAAATATTTTTATTAGCCATTCTTATTTCACATTCTATTCGTGCTTCAATTAACTAATGCAAAGCCATACAACCCATTTAATAAATAATTGAGTATTAGGATCACCTGCAGTCTATTACAGGCCATTCAGTACTCACTCTGTTTTGCAAATCAAGACTGTTGACCACAAGGGAAAAGAAGGGAAATGGATGGATACTGATCAGGTTGATTGCTGGACAAACCACTCAGAGTTTGTGCCAAATTGAGGTATGTCTGCAGCAGCACCTTGAGAGCACAGAGGAAACCCTCCAGTTAAAAGGCACTCCCTCCTTCCTAGTGGGAAGCCCCCTATGGATAGAACGACTTCCCATTCACCTGGTAATGCCAGCCCTTTACACATAAGAGACAATATCTGTTTAAAGGAATGAATAGAAAACCCGTACTGCTCTTAAACTTTCACTTAGTGTTCTACTAAATTAAAATGATGTAACCTTAAATGTAATCTCATAGAATTTAAATTCTGACATTATTTTGTTTGTTTCTTTAATTATTTAACCAGTTAGTTATCTAGTTACTTTTATGGTCTCTCAAATGCTTTGAATAGAGAAAAGTCCAAACATGTCTGTTAATAGAGGAAAAAGAACATACTTTTTTTTTTCAAACCAGAGAAATCTTACATTATCTTAGATTATCCAGATAGTGCCGTATTTGCTAAATTCAAAAGGAATTCTCAAGCAAGACAAGGAATCTCTCCACTCTCTCACTTGTATTGTCAAGACTCAGTTATGTTACAGAATACGTTCCATCCCCAAAATATAGCTGACAGCATTTTTTAGGCAAATCCTTCGTCTCTACCAAAGCCACTCAATTTTCATTATCTAGTATTTTAAGAGCAATTATCTTTTAATATGATTCCAAAATTATTCTCAAAGCTGACGTAAATGTTGGCTGCCTTAGCCATTTGATTTCTTTATAGAGTTATTTAACTAATAGCTGTAAAGCCACAAACAAAAACTGGGGAAAATGGACACAAAAAATGTTACAAAGCTGTGCTTTTCCTTAGTAGTTTCAGTCGCCTGTACCCAAACATATTAAAATTATGAGCTACACATAGAAACGCAATAAAATATTTCACTGAAGCTTTGCTTCTTTTATAACTCCTACTCCAGTTTTTATTTTTTAAGCAATTAATTCTACAACTAACACTCCGTGATGGATGTCATTCAGACTGCAGAAGCTTATCAGGGAGTTAAAAGGATAAAATCAAGTAGTCATTCTACTAATCCCTTTACAAGGAAACAGCTTTCTGCATAAAAAGTGGAACTTATGTGGCCATTAGCAGATGCTACATCAAGCGACCAAAAATATACACATTTAAATTCTTAAGCACAATCTATGAACACTACACAGATGGTTTCCAAGAAACTGTACCTAAATTGATTACGATAAAAATGATCTGCTGCAATTGTTTCTGTCAAAAGGGAGAACAGAATTTGTCCCAATGTGTCGCTCTGCCCACTCATGCAGAGAACCCAGCTGCTGGGACAGATGTTGCTCTAAGCACTTTATTTTAGGGTCATTAAAATGGTTACAGGGGTTAGTCATTCACTGTTTTATAAATTGTGCTTACTAGCTGAGCTCAACAGATGCTGGAAAACTTCTTTGTGGTTGATCAGAAACAAAGTTTCACGTCAGATCCCATCTACCTTGTGTTTAGATGCAGAAATTAGGAACAAATGGGAGTGAAGAGTCAAAGAAGTGCATGCAAATTCTGGCACATTTGATCCAGGAAGGCATCTTTACATGCCTGTATCAAGTTTGCTGACGCTCGCCTCAGAGCTTCCTCGGGCTGGTGACGCAGAGCTGTCTAGAAGGCTTGCATGTGTTCATTTTAGTCAAGAAGTTTGGGGTCTCATATTAATATTGTGTAAATGCATTTTTAATATTGATTCAGGTCTGTGTCATTGTCCTTAGCAAGGTGTCCCACAAAATTTGTCAGACAATAATACAGATCTCCGTACTACTCCTGCAAACACTCTTCTTAAAAAAATTGTTTCTAAGCCTTTCTGGGACTGTTCTTTTGACTCTCCCCATTGGACAGGTCGGTATTCCCATGACTCTGACTTTATACCATGATGTATTGAGATGACACCTAGCATATAAACAAAAACCCAGGAATATCAACAGAACCCATAAGAAATGATGGGCATGCGTGTGATCCTGGCAAGGTGGCTGACATCTTTAACTGCATGGGATCCATGTGGTTTAAACTATTACCATTATTGACCTTGAGGAAGCTAGGTTGCAGAACCGGTAAATAATAGTGGCAAAATTAACGGTGGCCAAAGGACACCACACTCTCCTGTTACACAGGAAATTCAGAAATTCTGAGGGCACACCTTGCTCAAGACCAAGGCTGTAGAGAGAGAGATGAGATAAGAGGAGGGAAGGGGAGATGTGGGGCCATTCTAGAGAAGAGCGTGGTCTGGAGTGCACAGAGCTGCAGGTATTGTGAGGTTAATCTGACTTTCGAGGAAGGACTTTGGCTACTTAACGAGACTCAAGGATCAGCAGAGAGTTAAAAGCAAGGAATGAATGTGGAAAAATAAGAATTCTAGCTTTGGAGTGAAGACAGTGACAGCAGTTTGTGGAGCCCGAAGCTTGTGGGAGTAATTTGAGAGCAGAGGTCTATAAGAAAAAGGATACAATTCTCCATAGATGTTTCCCGTCCACCAGGGCTGTGTTTGCATGTGTCAAGGCAGCAAAGGGGACAATGACTTAGCTGTAGGTACTTCCCAGAACAGACATCTCATGATCATAGGGCTTGAGGCATAGATTTGGACCTTGTTGAGCAGCTGGTCCAGCTTGCTAATTCTTGTAGAAAAAGAAATCCAAGTACAGAGAGTTCAAATCCAATTGTTTACCACCTCTTAAGTCTTGAGACAGCATAGCTTCCCCCCAAAATGGGTATTTTATTGGAATGAGGTTGTCACTGTGCAGGAGATTTTTCTTAACCTTGCATGTGATCTCAGCTAGGCTTTCCTGCTATGTCTTGTCCACGTTTCTCAGCAATACGTTTATTTTTTTAAGCCTTTATTTAAATTCTAGTTAGTTAACATACAGTATAATATTAGTTTCAGATGTATAATATAGTATTTCAACACTTCCATACAACACCTGGTGCTCATCACAAGTTCCTCCTTCATCCCCATCCTCTATTTCACTTATCCTCCCACTTACCTCCCTCTGGTGACCATCAGTTTGTTCTCTATGGTTAAGAGTCTATTTCTTGGTTTGCCTCTCTATCTTTCTCCCTTTGCTCATTTGTCTTGTTTCTTAAATTCCACATGTGAATAAAATCATATGGTATTTGTCTTTCTCTGAGTTATTTCACATAGCATTATATTTTCTAGCTCCATCCATGTCATTGCAAATGCAAGATCTCATTCTTTTTTATGGCTGGGTAATGTTCCATTGTATATATACACATACCACTTCTTTATCCATTCAACAGCTGTAGACACTTGAGCGGTTTACATATTTAGACTCTATTGACAATTTATTATAAACGATACATGCTGGAGTTGGTAAGACGCATAGTTGAAGTCTTCCTTCTATGCATCTACTTTCTACCCCCATATAAAGATTCACATTTCCCCAATTTGTAAACACACTGTCAGGGCTGAAATGGTATTAAATAAACTTAGTTTACAAGAGGAAAATATTACCAAAAATTTCCAGAAATACAGTATCAACAATGTCTTTGCTATTGGGACATAGGGGAGACTGTTTTGTGTTTGCTTTTTTTAAAGAATTGCTTCTGTGCATTACAATCCTGTTGAATCACAGACTCTTTACACAGTTGATTTGGTTCTTCACAGATTACACTACACCTTCATATATATTAAATTGCGATACTTGCATCATATTTTTAAAATAAATTTAGAGGTGGGAAGATGTAAAAATCCTTGATAATAGTATTTTTTAAAAATATTCTTTAAATAATTTCCTCTCTCTGGTTTATTTGGGCATGCAGGACTGAATTTAGACTCTTCCACCTTGAGTTTCTTTATACAACAAGAAAGCTGGATTCACTAAGGAGTAGTTCACTCTTGCACTGAGCAGTTATTATGGTCTTTAGAAGATGGAACTTTCACATGATGAAATATCTCAAGTAAACTTTTGGGCAGGGGACGTATGCTGAGCTATTTTACAAATATTTATAAAGTGACATAAAGAATTTATGGAAATAAGCCATTAGTGAGATTAGAATCTATCATGTCATAGAGTTCTCAGCTCCCATTCATAACTACTTTAGAAGTGGTCATTCTTCCCCTGAGCACCAATTCAGCTTGGCAGGTAACATGCATATGTCACATATGCATGCCCTATCTCCACCGAATTCTAAATCCTCTGAAGGTAGTAACTGAACTTTACTTCTCTCCCTATCTGCTATGGATGCAACAACCACAGCTTGTCCTACCCAGTAGGTGCACAATCAACGATGAGTGAATGGTAACCAAAAGGGATAATTGCTAGCTTTTACTTTGGAGGAAATGATAGGACCATGATGAAGAAGATCAGGCTAACAAATTGACATATAGAGATAACATATGGCAATGACGTTTAGCTTAAATGTATGACCCATATTCCAGGAAATTTGGTGGCATAAGGGCATGCATTCAGACTCTTCATGCTCTGAAACTACACAAAACAAACCTAAAAAGTATGTAGTCCAGTTTATCAGGCAATGTGCTATATAAGGTATTTCTAAAATGCAAGTTTTCCAAAAAAAAAAAAAATAGCCTGTTATCAAGAAGTGGGTGAACAAAGACATATTTGAGAAGCATCCCACCATAATCATACCCTTCTTCCTTTCAAACCGGGAAGGATGCACTCTCTCAACTTAAGTGATGTTGGGATTTCATGCAGTTATTACTTAAAAGAAATTATTTTAAAAATCCTAAGTCCTAATTTAAACCTTTTAATTGATCTGGATTTTATGTGGAAAACTGATTGGAATGGATCAAGAATGGGTTCAATAAGACCAGCTGGAAAGCTGTTATAAGCAAAAGAAGTTGATAATTTGGACCAGGCTAGTGGTAGTGGATATTGGAAAGATTTGGAGATGCAGCTAATAGAACTTGATAAGGGATTAGATGTGGGCATATGGAAGAAGAAGATGTTGATGACCCCTTGGCCTGAGGAACTGATTGCATGGAGATACTGTTTCTTCAGATGGAGAGGACCGGCGGGGAGGTTTTAAGGAGCAAGATCAAGAATCCAGTTCTGTGCATGGTTTTGAAATGTCTGTGAAGTCTGTCCAAGTGGATATACCCATGAAGAAGCTGTGGTTCTAGAGTTCAAAATATAATTCTGAGCTGAGATAGACATTTAGAAGCCTTTAGCCTGTATATAATATTTTTAAAATAAAAAATATGCCTTTGAATTTGCCAGATGGTAAAAACTTGAAACTTGAAAATATACAACAAAAGATAAACAAAGGGAAGAGCAAGTAACAGCAAAATAAGAACAAAGATAATGAAATGATGGAAGCAAATCACTTGTAAGAATAAATGTAAACAACAAAAAATAAACTACTGTAAGAAAAGAGACCTTACATTGGGTCAAAAACCTAAAACCCTGAATTAAGAAGGACAAACCTGCAACAGAACGACGTAGAAAATGTGAAGGTAAAGGATGAGCCGAGGCCAAGCAGGCAAATTCAAACACACGGGGAGCAAGGAACGGAAGTGAGACCTACTGAGATTGAACCTCGGAGAAGCAGCAAATCTCATATGCCCGGAGAGCAGAAGAGAGCTGGGCTGCGTGAAACTGCTGCTCCTAGGCACATCCTGAAGACTGGAGAGCCACAGGTCACATGATCTGTGAGCCGGCCCGGAGACTTTGCAATGGGGACATCCTGGAATGACCATGGGTGGTTCACCCCAGTGTTCAGGTGAGAGATCAAGGCAAGGGAGCGTAAACCTTGAGATTATACTGCTGCAACCTTGGGACCACACCTAAAACTCATCCTTTCCTCCTTCTCAGCAGTCTGTCGAATCTGATTATCTCATGGTCCTGGTTCAACCCTTCTACTCATAGGACTCCAAGCCTGGGTTGTTAACCCCACCTCCATCTGATGGCCTCTGCTGGTTTTGCTCACGCTGTGCAATTTCTTCATGTTCCCTCTACACAGAGCAGTCTTTCGTTTTCTTCAAAGACCTTTGTTGCCGCAGTGGCGTCACAGGCTTCCATCTTTCTGGAAGACCGTCTCCCCTCCAGCTGAAGAGACGTTCCTCCTTTCTTCAGCTGTCAGGTGAGAGAGCATGCTGGGGAGACCTTCTCTGACTCCAGCCGGCACTTCTCATCAGTACCTGTCCTTCCCCTTCTTTACAAATACATAATTGTAAATTGCCAATTTACAATTATGTATTTGTAACACTGTCACATTGTCCAGTCATTCTTAAACCACTGGTAATGTTCCCTAAGCTACACACCCCATGAGGGTTCATCTTCCCTGTTTTACTCAGATTTTTATTCAGTGTTTAGTTGTGAGCCAGGCACAGAAGCAAAACGGGTTCTCTGCACTTTTGTAGTGACTGCGATGATAGATGTATGGTGCTATAGGAGACTTGGGGATGTGGGAAATTGATGGATGGATATGTATTGGGTGGATTAATTCACCCTGGGACCTTCTTTCTTGCCAGTCTGAGAGTTGCTAGAAGTAAGTGAAAGAGAGAGATGCGGGGAAGAGCACAACTAATTCTCTCTCTCTCTGACTTATTTCTATGGGATACTTTCTGTGCATCTGTTTCTGTACTTAGGTGATAAGAGCTAAAAGCAGAGAGCTCATTTGCTTCAAAGGGGATGCTGGCTCATTTTTTTCCATCAGAGAAAGAGAAAAAGAACAAAAAGGGAAAGTAGCGAAATATGTTTAGCCTCGTCCCTTTCGATCTTTTTACACTGTAATCCATGTAAACACAGAAGATGTTCAAATGAAATTTCAGTCATGCGTTGTGCTCAGAATCTCCAAAGTCAGTTACAAAGACCACTGGTAGTTTGGGTCATGGCTGGCCTGCTGCTTCTCGTCCTCCTACCCCGTCATCCTTGGGAAGCTTTGCTGACACCTGAGTTGGTTCTGTTGGCAGTAAACTTCTGTCTATCTCATTAAGTGGATGGACAGATGGCTCCCCTGGTCTTCTTTAATGACAGGGATGGTGGTCTTCTGTTGATGGCAAGATTTATAACTTTAGGGAGAGTTGATTACTGAAATGATTTTGAAGATCAGGCAGCTTTGGAAAAAATGAACTGGACAGATTTAATAGATTAGAAAAAATTTTTAAAAGATCTCTCTTTACTCCTAGGGTACTATACGGATCATTTACTTATTGTTTGCCTTCTATTTCAGGCTGGAGACAAAAAGCAACAAATGAACAGGCTGTGAATTAATCAATGCTTGAAAGTTCTTTGTCATTCCTTACCCTATGGGACTTTTCTTCTTTTTCTTTTCTTATTTTATCTTTCCTTTCCTTCTTCCCTCCTCCCTCCTCCCTCCCTTCTTCTCCCTCTCTGCGCCTCCCCCCAATCCCGTCTTTATTTTTAGAAATCTGTCTGGGCGGTTTAGGATGCAACAAGAGCAGGGAAGTCAATTCAAAAATCTAGCTTTATTACATCTGTGAAAATCCTACTGCCATATGATGAGGTAGATTTTGTTTCAGAAATCAAACCTGTTGAGAGAAAATGCTTAAAGTAGACTTTTTTTGGGGGGGGTTAAAAAACAAAAACAAAAATATGAACTTCAAAGATTAAAGTAACAAATTCACTGAAATAGGAGCAAACATGTAAATGATTAGATTTTTCTCACAACCTAGCTGGGTTGCATATAATTTTATATAAATTGTTTTTTTGGGGGGGTGGGTTGGAGGGCTACCTATTATATTTCTTATAAAATTAATTATGCATTTCTTAAAGACAGAAAATTTATCTTTTTTATATTTTAGTATAGGGCTTGTCATAGAATTATTGCCAAAGTTATTTTTAAATTGAATATTATAATAAAATACACATCTAGAGTATCTAAAATCATGTTTTTTATCGCAGTCACTGCCCTGTAAGGTGTAGCACAGCAGAGGAGAAAATGGTCCCCTTGACATAATTTCATTGTTCATGGAAATGAAGTACTGTGGACTATTGTTTGGCAAACAAGCTTTTCCTTTACAGCATATATACTTAGAAGCTCTGTTAATGTAACAAAAACAGACATATGAAAATGTCCCCCAACGAGATCACCAGACTTTAAAGATTTATTTATTATTTGAGAAAGAGAGAGAGAGCAAGGGGGTGGGACAGGGGGAGGGAAGGGCAGAGGGAGAGAGAGAATCTCAAGCAGACTCCTCAATGAGCACAGAGCCTGACCCAGGGCTTGATCTCATAACCCCAAGATCACAACCTGAGCACAAATCAAGAATCGGATGCTTAACAGACTGAGCCACACAGGTGCCCCAAGATCACAGACTTAAAAGTAATATGGATGGTACTGAATGCTCCAGTCTAGTCACATAATTTCCTTCTGTTATTTTAAAATAAAATCACAGAGAAAAAAAAATTTAAGTTTTAGTAAAGTAATACATAAATATACATATACTAAATCTTAAGTACAAAGGGAGATCAGAAAGAGTACCATATTCATAGTTTAAAAATAGATTTAATTTTTTTTTCTAATTGTAAATAATACCTCATAAAAACTTTAGGAGATACAGAAAGTAGTTTGGAAAATAAAATATGCCAAAGCCCATCACCAGGGGCTCTCCATTGTTAATATCACACTGTGTCTTTTTTCTGGTCTCACAAATAGTATGTCAGGAGGCTCATTAGCATAAGACTCAGAATGGAACAGCCCATTTCTCTGATCCCTGAAGATCCGAGGGATTGACAACTTGAGACAGATGGCCTGTTGTAAAGGCTCCAGTTCAAGGCCAGAGCCTCTAGGTGGGTAAAAATCTTCCCTGCCAGGACTTTGTCTGCACTTTGCCGTGATGCACCCCATGAGTCTCTCCACTGGAGGAGTTTTGATGGCAGGTCCTTGGGGTTGTGGGTGGAGGACAGACATGAGGCTGGCATACCTTGAGGTGAGGCCTGGGGGCAGACCAGGGTGGAAGAGTAGTATTCCGGTGGGCTGTGTGTTGGCTGGCTCGGGTAGGCATGCCTGGGGGCAGTGAAGCTTCTGTTTCTTTGGCACAAACACATGCTAGTCTTGTTTTCTGCTTCAGCATTTCTTTTCCCATTAATCATAGAAGATCTAAGGGGCCTTATTTGCTTTTTTATTTTATTTTTTTTAATTTAATGGCTGATATATAAGGAGGACCCATGTCACAAGATACTAAAATGACAAAGTGAAATCAGAAATATGATCAAATTCCTAGGGCTTTCAGTAACTTATGTAATTGCCTCTCCATAATATAAAATAAGAATCTATGAATGTTCTATGTATCAATATGTAATATAAGAAAAATTCTAGCATCTTTTAAGGAAAAGATAATAAAGAACTTTTGAGAATTGACATCAGTCCCCAGACTTTCTTATGGATTGCTTGAGGTAGGCAGATGCTGAAATAATAACTGAGAAATAAATGTGTTTTCTGTGTTTAACAGAGGTGATATATGTGATTACCTTATTGAGTGCTCAGCCATAAGAATCTCAAAGCAACTGCCTGAGTAAGCACCCACTACAGCACAAAGAAATCACTGAGCAATACTGTATTTCCGTACTTTTGCATTTGGTGTTTACTGTGCTTAGAATGCCCTTCTCTTCCATTATCCACCAGGCTAATTCCTATACTATTCAAAATCCCTCCTAGAAAGGCATCCTTGACTTCACAGGCCCAGTCTCCAATATGCACAGACCTTCCCAGCTTACATACTTCTCTTGATTCTAGTGGTGAAAACATTGCTTCTATGTGATTCTTAGTTGTTTTTCACCCCCATCATACTATAATAAATCAATTCATTTTGAATGAAGATTTAAATAACTCAATGGAATTCACCCAGAATTTGGTAACAAAAGAAGTGAGATCCATGTAACCCTTGAATACATTATCCAATGTAAATTAATTTTTGTATATGGTTCAAGGTAGGGGTGAAGTTTCTTTTTTTCCCATATAAATATTTAGTGGTTCCAGTACCATTTGTTAAAATATAATTTTATTATACAAATAGTACATTCATTCTATAAAAACATGAAAGGAAAGGGAAAAAAAAATGTGAAAACTCATCAGTCCATAATATTTGCTATTTTCCTTGGGTTTGTTTTATGTTCATCAATATAGCTGCATCTTTCTTGTTTTCATGCTCTCCTCTCTTGCTATGTCTTAAAATAATCCCATTTCTTCAATTATAAAATGCAAAATTTTTACATTTTAACATTTGTGAAATGGCAGTAAATCTTACAATTTTTTTTTAAAGAATAAACAAAACCTCATTGAAGGACACATAGAACAGACCATGATCTGTCCTGGCTGGAGCACCGCGAACTTACCCATGTATAAAATGTTCTATTTATTTTACTGCCACTTCAGCTGAGCTATTCTCATTGTAAGTTCCAAATATTATTAAAATATGTTAGTCTGAATCTCTATTTGTCTAAAAATATTTTTTAAAGCATTAAAACAAAAGATCTGAGAACTCCCATTCTCAAAAAATAAGGAGTACTTGGTACTGATTTTGCCTTTCTACCAAAAACAATTAGAAACATAGACACAAAATATGGAATAACTTTATCAGATATTGGCCAGTGGACAAAGTACAACTGTGATTCCTGAGATGAGGAAAACCATGAGTGAGCCCTATTATTACCCTTATTTTCTCTCTGGAGGCATTTTATGAATCTTGTTTCAGGAAAGAAGAACTCAAGCTGAGAATGGCAGAACTCTCAAGCTGATGAAGCAGAGATGGTAGTTTATGGAGGCATAAGTGAATAAAATTTGAATGACAATGTACCAGATGGAAGGGAACTATGTAGACAAGGAGTTCCAAACACATATGGAGTGGTCCCCTTAGGCCTGTTGTTAGAGGCTACATTTTGCATGTATAAAGTGAAATATCACAAGTTTGGACAAAGAAAAACAGTCATGGTAAGCTGATCAATTTCCAGAACTTAACATGGTTGGAGGACCAATCGGACAGAGTAAAAAGACCATACTGAGGACCTAGAACATTTAGTAAATACTCCAGAAGAATTACATCATACAGACTGGGTTAAATTAGCCCTTGATAAAAGGTTTTTCTAGATATTCCCTAACAAAACTTCAGATCAAGCTCAAAATAATCATGATCATCCACAAATAACTTAAGTCCTTGCCAAAACAAAGTTAAACAATCTTTAGAGGAAACAACAAAGCATAACATTCAATATTCAATAACATAATGGCACAATGCCTATCCTCCAATAAAAAAAAAACACTAGCATACAAAGAAGCAGGAAACTGTGATACATAACCAGACCAAAAAAGGGGGGGGAGGGGAATACAAATGAATTCAGTAACAACATAAATTATGGAATTAGCTGACCAAAACAGTAAAACTGGTCATATAAATATATTCAAAGATTTAAAGGAGAGCATGAACTTGATGATGGAAGAAATTACAGATTTGTAGAACCAAATGGAATTTCTAGATCTGAAAATTACCTGAAATGAAAAAGTCACTGACTGATCTTAATTAAAAAAAAAAAAAAAAAGCCTAAATATTTAACAGAAGCTCAGTGCCCTAGGTAACAATATCAAATGGTCTCACATACAGGAATTTTGTGTTCCAGAATGGGGACAGAAAAATATTTTAAGAAAAAATGGATATCTATTTTCAAAATTTGATGAAAATTAGAAACCTGTATTGCATACACTTGAAGCTATAGGATGGACCCCCGATTGCAAATTTTGTTCAAATGTTGAGACTTATGGCACACACACACACCAAGAGGATCTGAAACAGCTTACTACTCACATAATGAGACTTCTGCTGAGTTGAAGACAGGCTTCCCAAGGTGGTCTGAGAATGGCTTGAGAGACTAGGCAAGGGGATGAGAATGGCTAGGTTTTTTATTATGGTTAGGGGATAGGGCCATGGTGAAAATTCACCAAAGGAGGGAGCACTTGGGCTTTCTCTCCAGCTTTTCCAGATTAGGGCAGAAGGGTAAGAGGGAGGACTGGGGTTTAGAAGCTGTCAGCCCTCAAACACACACACACACAAATGGAGTCAGACTAAGCTATTACAACCCACAAAGCCAAGAAACTTGAGAAAACCCAAGGAGAATAAACACAAAAACACACTAAAGCACATCATAATCAAATTACTATAATACAATTTGAGAAAGAGAAAAATTTTAAGGAGCAAGAAAGACACATTACATGTATAAGGACAAAGCTAAGAATGACTACAGACTTCTTGTCAGAAACAGTGCAATACAGTGTACAATGGATCAAGATCCTTAAAGAGACAAGCAAAATAAGCAACTCCCCGCCCTACTCCCTGCCAAAACTAGAACTCTCTTTACAGCAAAAACTCCTTTAAAAATGAAAGCAGCAAAAAAAGTAGATCTGTTTTGGGGAATGGCTAAGTAAGATCATTCATCACAAGATCACTGGAAATGACCAGTATAAACTCTGAACCTAATGCAAAATGCAGCTACCTGAAGGCATTGGAGAGTCAACAGAGCTTTCAGATTTGGAAGGGTAGTACCCAGCTATTGGAGAAAATTATACACAGTAGAGTTACTGTTATCATAGCTTTTAACAGGGAGCCAGCTGAAATCAGATGCAAATGGAGAAGAGCGTGGAAGAGAAGAAGTGGAGAAAAGAGAACAGAACAGAAAGAAGACCCAGAAGGCAAATAGTCAATTTGGGGACCCCCAAATTGTTCTGCCCACATCTCTGTCTGGAGCAGACTCAGAGGAGCTCAACTAAAGAAAAAAGTATGCCAACTGGGTTCAGAGCCAAAAAATAATAAAATTAAAATAAAATTAAATAAAATAAATAAAGTAACAATATTCAACTTGAGTCCAACCAAAATAATTGCCTACCCTTCCCCCAAAAAGACACACTTATTAAAAAAAAAAACTAACGGAAATCAGAATTCCCACAACTCATAACTCATAATATCTAGACTAGATCCCCTACTATCTGATCAATAAATATAAGACATAAATTACTAATATCTGTAGTGAAAGAGGACATTACCAAAGATATTGTAGAAATTAAAAGGATGATAGGAAAATAGTATGAGCAGTTTTATGCCCATTATATTTAACAGATTAGATGAAATGGAAAAATTCCTTAAAGGACAGTAGTTTAAAAAAAAAAAAAAAAAAACTGGCCTAAGAAGAAATAGAAAAAAGTGAATAGACTTCTATGCACTAAAGAAATTGTATTCATAATTTAAAACCTTCTGAAGATGAAAACTGCTTACCTAGATGGTATCACTGGTGATTTCTATTCAAAACTTAAGGAAAAAATGAAGGCTATGTTACAAAATTCCTCCAGAAAATATAGGAGGAAGGAACACTTCCCAACTAATGTTGTGAATGCAGAATTATCCTGCATAAAAACTAGACTAAGGCATTATAAGAACTGAAAAATCCATCATGTCCGGATACCACACACTTAGCAAAGTATTAGCAAATTGAATGGAGAAATATGTATGTATTTTATATATAGCATATGTCATATCGTGGTCGGGGGGTGCTTTACCAAATAAATGCAAGCTTGGCTCAACATCCAAAAACCAATTGGCACAATGGATCATATTAGCATAATAAAGAAAAATAAATATGATCATCTCAATAGATGCAAAAAAGCATTTGACCCAGTCAAACACAATGGAGAGCTCCAGACTTTGCAGTAGTGAAATTAGCTCTGTACAATGGGTGCTGTGATGATAGAAGGAGGGACAAACTGGAAAACAGATAGGACAGCGAGGTAACACAGGGGCAGGGAGGGGGCTAGGGACAGGAAAGGGATGGAACGAAGGTGAAAGAGAAACAAGAGTTGAGCAAGTGACAAGGACAAAAGAGGGATACAAACGTGAGAAGCTGAGACAAAAGCAAGGCAGAGAGAAGCAAAAAGAAATAGGGAGTGTAAGAGGCACCTACAAAATCTGAAGCCTGAGGTGAATATCCATGAGGAGTTTTGTTTCCATTTCATAAAATATTTGTTTTATATGGCTTTTACTCCCACTGTAATAAAATATAGGTGCTGACTGTTTACACGTTCTAATATACAGTTTCCTAGGTGTCATTATCCTGGAGTGTGGTCTTCAGATAGTTGTATCCGAACTGCTTGGTTCCTGTTGTTAAAGGGTCCCGTCCTCATGCCCCACCCCATAAATCCTGATTCTGAATGCCCGCGGGGCAACCTAGGGATTTCAATTTTAACACGCATCCCCAAGCAATTCCAATACACACAAATGTCTAGAGAAGCAGTTTATACATTTAAACACACACAGAAAACAGAAAACAACAACTCCCTTAAATGGTCCCCTTCACAGATTTCTGCAGTCTGAGTTGAATCTATCACTTGGTCTTTATGTCACACAAAAATTCTGCATGGAAGGTAGACTTCAGGCATTCGGGCATGAACACCCTGACTGCAGGGCCATTGCTATGCATGCTCATGTCCCTCCCATCTTCTAAGTGCGGGGCCCTTCTCCAGAACCACCTGCTGCCCAAATTTAGCCCCGTGGTGACCCGTGGTCCTCTGAGCTCCTGTGGTACCTACTGCAGGTGCCCCCTCTCCAGCCCCATTGTGGACGTGCGCCAGGTCAGGTCAGAGTGTGGTTTGTGTTGGTTTTCTCTCCTAACCTCTCTGGAGGCTCCTGCAACACAGGAAGTTAGCCCTGTTATTTTGTACGTGCTCACCTCCCTGTGCAATATCAGTGCTCAGAAAACAGTTTATTGATGGGGACAGAGAGCAGATCATCAGTGGCCGTTGTGAGCTGTTCTGTTCATGGGATCTTGGTCAAGGGCGATAACATTCACCATGGCTCTCAGTGCAGACACTTGGGCATTTCTCTGCAGCCTCTCTCCTCTGCTCAACTCATGTAGGTTTTTCATTCTCAAACATCTTGCAAATCCATCCTCAACACGCCATGTCCAAGCAGCTGCCTCTCTTCAGCGCTTGTGTCTGTCCTCAGGATTGCACATTTCCACCTCTTCTCAACCTCCAGATCCTCCAGATGCCCCTCCTCCTGCCCACCGATCCTGTCTGCACAAGAGCTGCAAAAGACGTCCTTTTAAAATATCCATATGATGAAGTCCCTGCCCTGTTGAAAGTGCCACAGACCTCCCACCTGTCTCTGTATTATGATGAATGACCACTGCCTGATGTTGAACTTGCCTGTGCCTACTCCACAGCTGCAGGTCACAGACTGTGTCCTGGCTGGGTGACACTTAGGGGCTCCATTTCTGGAATGAAAAGGAAACCCAAGTTTGAATGTCGCCTCCAGTACTTGTTAGCTATTTGACTTGAATAAGTTCTTCAATTCGTAAGCCTCAGTTTTATCCTATAAAACAAGAAGACAATAATAGCACTTGTCTTGTAACGCCGTCCCAAGGAGTCACTGAACTAGTGTGTGCACACTTCAAACTAGCACCTGTTCTGTAGCCGGAGCTGAATCTGTGCGAGTCATTACTGCTAGGCCTTTGTGTCTCTATGCAGTTCCTTCTGATTAGATTAATTCTGGTTAATCCTTTCTCTCCTTGTCTTTCTAGCAAACTCCCACTCTTTTGTTTCTGTTCAACTACCATCTATTCGAGTCCTGCTTTCTCTGCAAAACTTACTGATCATCTGATCCTCTTAGTGTCCTAATTTCCATTAGATGTTTGACCTTGTATTTTCAGTCCTCTTACTACAGTATAAGAGAGTTAAAATATATGCCTTCCTTGATAGGGAGGGAAGGACCCTGCTCTCTCTCTCTCTCTCTCTCTCTCTCTATTTGTATCCCCAGAAGCCACGACAGTAATGCTATGACTTTTAGTCATCAATCAGTTGGTTGAAAGAATGAATGGTCATGCAGTTTCAGTAGATATCTACCAAGGGTCATTGTCATCTCTTTAAACACAGTAAAAGTAGCATTAAAGTGTGTGGGATTTTCAGAGTAAAAGAGAAATAATCATTTATTTCTTTCAAAATACAACTGAACTGGAAGGATGGGTGAGTACCAAGAGAAACAATACTCTGAGTGAAATTTCGACATGGCCCCTAGTCCATCTAGATCCCAATCATCTCCCCAGTGGGCTCAGTATTGGCAAGCGACGATGTTCTTGCTCAAGGATACAGATGCAAGTGAGACCCACAGCACCCACAGCAACATTCGGAGGAAGTGGCCATCCAGCGTGTGAAAGAAGCTCTTCTCTAAGGCTCTTCTTTGTAATCAGAGTGCAGAAAAGTGTGCTAAGCTTTTCTTATTGTAGCGTTCCTAACATGTTGGACCATGACAATTTCGGGAACTGGGCTTGCCACCCTGTTTGGGGCAATGTGTTAGGTTAAAAGACCCATTGTCTGTGACTTGGAAGCCCGGGTTTCCCAGGCCTCTGCAAGCAGGCAGTCCTCTGAAAACAGCTTTTGTCTATTGCCACACTGCAATCACTTGCCTCATTGTTAAAATTCAGTTTGAGAAGAAAACAAGGAGAGGAAAGAAAAGGAATTGTCATCTGCAGCTGCAAACTCTAAAACCTTCTGGGGCTCAAGATACATCAGAATTGCTGAAGCTCTTGGATGAATCTTTTTTCATTGTGACCGGACTTTTCCACCTTCAGTTCACTTCTCAGATCTTCTCAAATCCAATGTGGATTATGCTTTTTGTTGTCTAAAATATATCGTAGAATCTAGGATTATTAGCCAAGGAACAGATTTTTTTCTTAAACAAATAAAAGTTTATCAAATTACTACTCTACTCTACCTTTAATTGGTCTCACATTTTAACAAATAACTGGATTTCATAAAAATTTTTGAAAGCTATTAACTGATATCTCAGCAAAATAAAAGTATTTTAATTGCACACCAGACCCTTTTCCTCGCTGTCATGTTAATTGTAGATTTCCCTAATTGAGAATCTGTGGGTGGGTATCTGCCCCGGAAGCCTCGTATGTGTCAAGACATCTGGTTTGCTAATCATCATACTGCCTTTCAGAGGCCACTAACTGTGAAACCACTTCTCCCTGGGACCTGCGACTCAAACACAGAGTTGCTTCGATCTGGAGCTTGCTGGCTAGGAGGCTAGGGAAATGGACCAAGAAGGGTGTGAGGCGGCTGGCTCCTGTGTTTGCCACCCATTCTGGTTGTTGCAGAGGAATTGTTCTGGTGGTACAACCTGCAAGCTATGCCAACCTGTTGGTAATTTTTTAAACAATACCGTTAAAGAATGAAAGGCTTTGTTGCGTAGAATGTGTCTGTCACATTCAAGAGAAACAGAGCATTTGGATAAGCATGTTCGACGGCACACAGAGCTCTCGCATGTCCTCTCCTTGCAGTTTGCCCGGATGGGCCGCAGACCTCAGAACGCACCAGGACAATATTCAATGAAAAAAAAAAAAAAAAGATTCTTATTTAATTAAAATATTGGCTTGATTGAGCTAAAACTATAATTTTAGACTCAGATAAAGCAGTACTTATTTTCCGTTGTTTTCTCTGCATGACATTGGACAAATTATCTAATCTCCTTTCTTCTCACTTCTGCCTGTGATTTGTCTCCCTCAAGCCATCAAATGGAGTGAGCAGAGAGGTGAGAATGCCCTGCCTGGTGTCTGCCGCATAGCCTTCCTGAGGGGTCATGTGTCTCCTCTGTTGCCGGAAGTCCTACCTCATTAAGTAGAGAGACCCCTACCCTTCACAAGGAAAGTAGTCATCAGTTTAGGTTCGAGTCCTCTGACGTGGCCTAGAGTACACCAGGGCGGAGATGCTGGGAATGTTGAAAGCAGTGAATTCAACACAGAGACAGTAAAGATTTTCTGGCCTCCTAAAGCCATCCAGTGCAGAAATGAACACACCTCTGAGGATAATCTTAAAAAAATAATTTAGACAGAAATGATGTGCCTGGACAAAGGCATAGAAATTAAGTCTCAAACACCAGAATAACAGAAATCCCGTGTGTAAACCTAATACCCTAATAGAATTCAGCCCTAATGGAAATACTGCAAAGGTCTTCCATGGAAACACTGAACGTGTGTTTTCCTGATCACTGTGGGTCTTCAAGGAAACCACTTAGCACACTTTTGTAGAGAGAAATGTAAGCGGTAGATCACAGGATGGGACAGGTGATCCGTGGAAGCTGACACGAAAACCAGCCACCACCATGGTGTCACGCATACTATCGCATATGATTTTTATTTTCCGGTTCTCTGATTTTAACCTTAAGTTCCACACAGTTGCGCTTTTCCTTGTCAACTCCCTCCAAAAACAATGTCCCTCAACGGATGAATCAAAATATTGTGATCCACTATTGTTCAACAATTAAAATTCACATAGAAGTATTGTATGAATTAGTAGCAAAAATCTCTAAAACATGCTTCAGCAAATATATATATATGAAGAAAATATACATGCAATGTGATATTATTTATAAAAAATTTTCAAACCTATAGATATATTTTAGAATTTCTCATGGTAACAGTAACCCTTTGAACACTGGCCGAGGAGTATGAACACTACCGGCCCGACAGCGATCATCTCTGCGGGAGGATCCGGGAACAGGGATCGGTTTGTACATGGGGCCTCATCAGCTGCATAATGTTTATAAATTCACAGAATCATTGTTTCTGGCAAATACGGCACAGGGTTGCCATTTGATAAATTTGGGAGTGATATGTAAGTGTCCATTATTTCATTCTCTATTTTTGTCAAAATGTTTACAGTATGTCATAAAACAGGATATGATAAATAGATAATATCAGTTTTAAGGAATGAAAAATAAGATTTTACTTGGGCTGCTAAAAGAATGATAAGAAACTGTTCAATCTCGTAGCTGCTAGCTGCACCGTGATTAGAACACACAGATCTGTGTGCGGCCCGTCCCCGCTGAATTGATTGGGAGACTGCCCCTTGCCTCCCGAGAGCACAGTATCCACTCAGAGGGACTGGGTAAATGTTTCTGTTGGATTCAAAGCTATTTTTCAGTCTGGCATTCAGGATCCTTTATGATCCTGCCCAGATGTCCCTGTGGAACCCCAAGTCTGCCAGTTCTCAACATCTCAACATCTTACCCACTCAGTCACATGGGACCCGTCCCTGGCGTCCCCAGCTTTCCCTGACACCCCTGTGTCTTAGGCTGAAGTCCCTGCTCTTCTCTGTCAGCCAAGCGCTGACTATTCAATGGCAGGGCCAGATTATCTATTAGCCCTGCTGAAGGGACGAGGTAAGTTAGGTTCTCCCATCTCAGTGCCTCTTGTTGTATGGACAGTCATGGGGTACTTAGGCCAGTACTGCACTCTAGGTATCTGTGCAGTACTAGACACTCAGCTGCTCCTCTACCCTCCGTGCTGTGAGACCCTCCCCAACAGGGCCATGCTTTATCCAGTTGGTCACAGGCTGGCCATCTCATAGACAATGATAAGATGCTGACAAAGTGATGTTTACATGAGATATTATGTTTTGATGACCATTCAGAAGGTGATCATTCTGGACACTTACCATTTCATATATCACCAACAGATTTATATTTTTTTTTAAAAATGTGTGCATTTGAATGAGTTAAAGCACCAGGAACGACAGCTGGTACCGAATAAGCACTGGGTTTGTGTGTTGTTACTGGTCAGTCAGAGCTACACTGTCCTTGCGCATATCTGACCTTGAAACACCTCTCTGGGGCCTTGGAAAGCTTTAGAAGGCCCCGCTCTTTGGCGCTGCCCCTAAATGCCCAACCTAGCAGTGGCTGCGTGAGGCACACAGTGATGCCGAGAGCGGGCTTTGCAGGCAGATCTGGGCAAGGCTGGGAGATGACCAGTCCTCCCCACAGCTCAGCCTGCGTCGGGCCGGCCGTGAGGGTGACAGGCACTTCCAAGAGTTATTCTGAAGAATGAGACAACCCGGGTAAAGGCCCCAGCATCAGCATCCCTCCTGAGTGGGGCAGAGAGTGGCCAGGCCCCAAGTCACTGGAATCCCAGCAGCCAGGGGACAAGAGAACAACCCAGCAGCAGTGGCTTCTCTCTGGTCTTGACGAATCTGTTTCTCACCATTTAGGGCACTGTGGCCTGGGAGCGTGTTTGCTGAGCTTAGACTTCGGGGTCCCAGCTCCAAGTCTGGCTTTAACACAAACGGCAAGCCTTTTGTAGAGTCACTTAAACTCTCTTAGGCCTTGTCTCTTCCACTGTTAACTGAGTGTGAAGCCGACCTCTCCCCATGGCTCTGAGGCCCACGTTGTGCCAGCTCCAGGTTAGAGCAGAGACTGTGCGTGGGGCACCACGAGAGCATCTTCCTCTTCTGTCACCTCGATTACTGATCCGTGAACAGATACGTATTAACTGTGTTTTGTGGGCCTGGCGCCGAGTGAGTTGCTAATGACGCAGGGGCACACAATGCAGATGTGTTTCCTGCCTCGTCGGCTTCTAGTCTCTTTACTGAGTACCTAATGTCAATCCGACCTACTTTCACTTAATCCTTAAAATAAATTTAAAAGTGAACATCTCTTAACTCCTGTAGGGTCAGGCAGACAGAAATCTAAAAACGTTAAGCAAGACAACATGTCGGAGTGCCTCCAACATCATAGGTACAAAATAAAATAGATGTCAGAATCTCTATGGAGAATTCAAAGACAAGAGAATGTTTTGGAGATGGGAGTTTTCTACGGAGAAACTATTGAGAGTGTCTCTAAACCTGTTTAAACACACACTGTCTGTCCCATCCATCTTTTGTCTCTTAGACATGGGAAATCTATAGGCAGGACGATGGGTGTATTCTCTTAACCTAAATGAGAGAATGCTGGGAACGGCCCCAGGAAATGGGGGTCCTGCCCACCTTGGGGCGAGGGTGTGTGGGCTCCTGCCCCAGCACCCAGGGCTGGCAAATGGAACTCCTTACTCCCCAAACCCACTTTCTCTCCACACCCTCACACCACTCACATGTGGGGCCTGCTAAACAAGGAGGGTGCACGTTTGGCAGATGAAGTGGGGGCTGCTCAGTATCCTTAGTACTTTGGCCAGTGCTTTTGGGCTGGACGCGAGGGGCAGGAAATTCTAGGTCGGGAAGAAAAGAGCAATTCTAAGGTGAGAGAGCAGAGAGAGGTGCCCTCTTGTTGCCCCCTGAGCTTACAGCTGGAGGAGGCTCGGTCTGCCACCCGATTAAGGGCAGGAGGAGACACCTGAGCCGCAGGTCCCAGCAAGCTCCTCACCAGCCGGAGGAACAGCCAGCCTGCACTGAGAGCACCCCGCAGTCGGCTGCACCTGGGACTGTGTAGGTGTATTTTTCTCCTCTTGTTGATTTGGTTACCGAAAAGAGCTTTTGATGGCGACCACATCCTTTACTGAGTATCAGGAAAGTTTATTAAAAGTGGCTCAGAGAACACAATAAAACCCCCAGCTATCTGATTCAATTCGGCGTACCTCACTTTCCTTTCTCTGTCACCCAGGGAGGAACACGCGTTCCTCCAGCAGCTGTATTTTCCCGTTTGAAAGGAGGTTTCAGAAAGTAAGATAAGATAAACAGCAATGGTGGGTAATAAATCAGAACACATATAGGATTCTTTCTAAAAGATATGCTGAATTTTCACTCAGAGTATAAGAACGTGTGCACGCCGGAGTGACAAATCCTGATATGTCTTAACCCATTCGATGGTGACAGCCAGGAATACACCTTACACTATACACTTCGAAAGCTGTTCCAAGAGTCCTTCCCTCTGGTTCGCATTTTCCTGCCAACAGCGAGTGCTGCAGACTGCGAAGGTGGCTAGGGCCTCCTTCACCTTCACTGTGTCACCTCATCTCCTGGATGTCACCTCCCCTCAGATGGTTTTCCCCACTACCCAAATCTAATCGAGGTGCCCCACCCTGAGCCTCAGAGATCCTCTCTGTCCCCTACCTTTGCAACGGTCCCTGTCCTGATTCCCCAGCCCCTTGTCCAGAACGTCCCGTGAGGTAAGCCCAGTGAGGACAGAGACCGCTTTGCCTCCGTTTACCAATGTGTCCCCAGCACCAGGCACACCACGTGACTCTTGATCAGTGTTTGTTAAATGAACAATAGACAAATAAATCCATGAAGAAAAAACCTCCTTGGCGCAGAAACCTGAGTCTGGGGGGTGACGATAGAGAGAAAAGAGACAGATATTCATCTACAGGTACGGAGGGATAGGGGAGCTGTGGGTCCCCGTGGGCGGTTGGAGGAAGATGCACTTTGGCCTTTGCCAAGTGGAGAGGGCCAAGGCTCTGGAAGGCTTGGGTAGCGGATGGGGTGGTGCATGGGGGCAGGTGTGCGGGGGCAGGACAAGAGCATAGAAGAGTATTCTAAGCGGAGGGAATAGCACACGCAAGAGCAGGAAGGACTGAAGAGTATAGGAATTCTAAAGCTATGGCGTCGTGTCGATCCGTTGTCCGTTTTAGCCTGGTCACAGCCAAGTGAGGTGATGAGGGATATTTATACAATATGCGTTAGGAGGTCAAATGTCAGGAAAATTTCATGGCTTGCCGAGACCCCTGGGCAAGTGGAGGAGGCCGGGCAGGAGCCCACAGCTCTGGCACTTACTGGCTCTGCGGCATCCAGTCAGGTGTAAGCCTCAATCTCCTCGTCTTTGTAATGTGCATGCTTAATGCCTACTTTAGAAGACTCGCCCTAAAGGTTAAATTAGGAAAGAGATCTAAGTCCCAGAACCTTGTGGTAGGTGTTCAGTAAATGTTCTTTTCCTTCTTTTTCCCCACCTTTCCCCCAACCCCTTCCCTCCGTATTACTGTTGCCTCCCCTCCATCTACCATTCTTGGTGCTCTGTATTCCCTTTTTTGCTCCACTCTAAGGCCCAGACAGCCTTGTGTGTGGATGAGTCAGAATTCTGCTTCCCCGGGAGCCTGTGCAGCGCCCGGGCCCTGAGCAGTCTCCCTCTCCGCCCCCGTCCCCTTGGAGCACACACGGCTGCCCCAGTGCTTTGTTGCTCCCCTGTGCCCTCCGTCTCCCGGACTCTCACATTCACCACCAAGCCCCGGGGTCTGAGTTACATACATCTTTACTGTGTCAGAGCCCAGCACCTCATCGGGGCTTGACACAGGCTTGCTGCTGCTGAAAGTCTTTTTCAAGTCAGAATTACAGAACAATGACAGTGTCAGGGTGAAGGTCGGCTGTCCTTTCTGTGATGGTTAATTGTTGATAGAAGCCACCGGAGAGCTGGTGTGTTGATGTCACCAAGTCGTTGATGTCACTGAGTCTGCAGGGCAGAAAGTCACGGGAGCAGAAACACTTCTGCTTTTTAAAAAAATGATTTTCAAGAGGGAAGACTTTTGGAAAATGTCATTCTTTGGAATGAGCTAAGACATGAAATACATACAGCTGAGTCGTTTCGAATTAAGAGAGAGCAGACATGGGCGGGGACGCCAGCATTGGTAAATCGTCTCCTTCGCCTTCATCACTTTGCCTTCCGTGTATCATCCATATATCATTCCATTTGCTCAGTACTCATCCGATGTTTTATAGAAGAGACATAGTCCATAAACCCAATGACAGTTTATCCTGAGGGAAAATCAACGGCTACAGAATCAGGTTTTTTTAATAAGGAATTAAATAACCTCCAGAATGAAATGCTCATTGTATTAATTAGTTTTGTTACATATTGTTGAGTAAGAAATAACCTTCAAACCTCAGTGGCTTAAACCACAAAGATTTATTTTTTGGTCATGTTATTTATTGGCTGAGGCCGTTTGCCATTTCTTCAGTGCAGGACCCAGGCTGAATCTGGGACAGGCCCCTCTCCTGGCAGAGGGAAATGCCATAGCCACACTGTACATGGTTCTCACAACTTTTGCTTGGACATGGCCCATGCTACTTCTGTCCATGTTTCATTAGCCAAAGCAAGTCATGTGGACAAGCCTACATGAATGGGACTGTGAGGATACTCTTCCTAAAGGGTGGGTGGGGGGGTAGGGAGCCATGCAAGGGCAGTGGATATGGGTTCTCCTTTGATAGGGGAGGTCAGTGAAAATTTCGGGACAATATTAAATCTCAGGGCTGAAGTTAGAAGCAATGGGATCTCCTTCCAGCAGATGAAAATCAGATACCATTAAGTTGTACAAACTACGACGTTGTCTGATCCTACCTCCTTGGCATTCCACAACAAGACCAGTTTAAGAGGCTCTAAAAATTTGCCAGGACAAAGTTATGGAGAACTTGAATGAAAGAAGTGGCACAGAGGAGACTAAAGGATGGATTTGAGAAATATTTAAGATCTAAAGCTAATGATGTACTGTATGGTGACTAACATAACATAATAAAAAAATTTTTTAAAAATAAGATCTGTCATGATCAATGATAACTTATAGTTATGAAATTCCTGAGGAGTTCAAAAAAGGAATGGAAGATATCTTCAAGGTTTGAGTTGTTTACCAGCCATCCGGATGTGGATGGTTTGGGGGTGTTGTGAAGTAACCAAGTTTACATTTTTTAGGGTAACTAGGTCATCGCTTATTCTTCGCAGGTTGGTTCGATTTCAGACCACCATCACTATTTACCTGTCCTCCCACAAGAATGAAAGACCGCAATACAGGTACATATGGCACTCACTTTGCAGTTCATAGTCTCATAAAAGTTGTAACCATTGGCTTCACCCAGGAAAGAGTGGTCATCAACGGACACAAACAGGTGGGAAGCTCCCTGCACTTGGTGTCGTGCTTGCAGACCTGAAGGGGGACTCCAGCGAGTCCAGCACCAATGGACAGTGGTCTAAAACCTGCATAAGGGGACGCCTGGGTGGCTCAGTCGTTTAAGCGTCTGCCTTCGGCTCAGGTCGTGGTCCCAGGGTCCTGGGATCGAGCCCCGCATCAGGCTCCTTGCTGTGCTCCCCCTACTTGTGCTCTCTCTATCTGTTAAATAAATAACAAATAAAATCTTAAAAAAATAAAAGCTGCATAAAAATGGCAAATCTCTTCTCAGAGAGCAATATTTCAATCTCACCAGAGCTACTGATATTTCAAAGTTAAAACAATGGACAGTAATTTGGAGTTTTAAATGGTGCAGAAACAGATTTTCTAATTTCACTTCTGACAGAAATTAAATTTAGACAAAAAAGTAATAATACTGAAGCATAGATTAGAATTTCAGTCAGGATTTGTCATGGCAATTGCTTTCCCTTTTTTGGCCCTTTAATGTTTCCCTCTAATGACAATTTGCTGACATTTCTTAGAAGAATGAAACCAGTTGGGATCTAAGCATTTGTTTGAGTGCAAGCTGAGTTTTAAATTAATTTCCCCAGAGAAAATAAGGGCTCCAAAGGGGTCATATTAGCCACAAAGGTTGAGCTGTCTGAAGGTATTGTGAAACCCCAGAGCTGAAACAATCCTGAAAAAAAAGTGGGGCGCAATGATTTCAGTTCCTTTCAGAAGAGCAGGAAAGCAGCAACCTACCTAATGGGGTGATGAGACATTGTTTTACAAAACTAAGCAGAAGGGATGAAGTCCATTCTAAAAGCTATGAGAGATGGATCATTTACTTTAAAAAAATCTGTCAGAGTCTCCTACATTGGACAAGGCTCTGTGTTCGGTGCTGTGGGGGTTACAAAAATTAAAACAGAAGTTCTACTCTCAAGAGGCAAAAAGATTTTCACATCTGGTAGAACTCGGTAAGTCCCAAAGGATATTTGGGGGGGGGGCGTTGTGCCTTAATTTATGTGTTCACTCCTCAAATATTTGGGGAGATCTCCTAGGTCTGAGCACTGGGCTCTATACTTCTGATACAGCATAAAGAAGGCGGAGCCCCTCCCACGGAGGCACAATTGTAGTTCCACAAGATACTTGCTAACACAGAGGCATAAATGGGACGCCAGTGATGAATATCACGTATGTTTTGATATCAGAATGAGCAAAATTTCATTTCTCCCTCACTGATTATTTTTGTGATGACCACAAACTTACGTTTTCTGGGATTTACTTTTCTTGTTTACAAAATTAAGAATATTTTACTTACTTCAAAGAACTAGTCTAACAGTATAATAGGATTGCATATGTGAGATTCAGGCACGAATCAGCACAGCCAGGAGAAATTGCATATGGCCGGTGTAGTAGTCTATTACCCTGAGAACCAGAGGAGAGAGCAATCCTCCCTTCTTGCCAGGTAAAGGCAGAGTATCATGAAAAGAAAAACAGCATCACACACACACACACACACAACACGCACACATACACAAAAGATAAGATTGAAGGGCATTTCTCCCCTTCAACTTCCGTGTGAAGTCCAATTTTATCCTCTGAAACTCATGGTGTTTCCTTCCCTGGGAAGACTTTCTTCCAGGAAGAGTCAATCACTCCCTTCCTTTCTCCTTCTACTATATAGAAGTCTGTTGTAGCATTTATCACATTTAGCCCCATTACTAGGTGGTTAAACATGTTCCTATATTACAAAATATGTAAAATATTACAAAAATATGTAATATTTCTGAGAGGGGGAACCTTGCTTTTGTCATCTTTGTGTCTCTCGCTTCTGGTTCAACTTAGCATAATATGGTGCTTGTTGAATTAGCAGTTAAGGAACTAGACTGCCACTGAACTTTCTGGTACTGGAGGAGAGAATGGATCACAGGAGGAATAAGCACCAGCAACATTTCTCTTTGTGCTTTAGGAACCACGTGGTGCCAACACTGAAAAAATATGCACACCCTCTGCCCTTGGTAGATGCTCCCCCGCAAAAATTGCATACTGAATCAAGTATTAGTGTATTGATTTTTTTTTAATTTAAGATTTTATTTCTTTATTTGAGAGAGAGAGAGAGCAGGAGAGAGAGCAGGAGAGGGGAGGCAGAGGGAGAGGGAGAAGCAGGCTCCCCCCAGAGCAGGGAGCCCCATGCGGGGCTCAATCCCAGGACCCTGGGACCATGACCTGAGCCAAAGGCAGACACTTAACCGACTGAACCACCAGGCGCCCCTAGTTCATTGATTCTTACTGCTGTCAGCATGTTAGTCTTACAAACACAGATTTGATTGGGCCACTGTTCTTGAAATCGTCTATATTGGATTAAACACAAGCTACTTATCATCTTTTTTGAAGTCTTTCCAAAACTTGTGTTATGTTCACCCTGGTCACCTGAAGCTCCTTCCACATGCCTCCTGCCCCTTTGTATGCAGAGCTTCTGCACCTCACGGACCCTTAACACTCTCAATTTTTAATGATAATGATTTATTTATATTTAGTTTAAAATTTTCCTTTCTTAGTGAGACAGACAATAATTATACCTCACTGTATTTTTTACACTTGTAAGATGAACAATGTTTATGTCTGTTGATTATTTGCATTTGCCTTTGTGAGTTATTTTTGTATGCTTTGTCCAGGTTTATATTATTGTAGTTCTGTTTTCTTGCATATAGATATATTATGAATTTTTTAATGTGCACTTTGTAATTTTTTAACAGCTTGTTCTTTAACTTTGCCTATGACATTTTTGACATGTAGATGGCTTTTCCAAATATAATCAGATCTGTCACTCTGCATTTGGTATTATGCTTACAAACGGTAACTCAGTTTAATTTTAGATCCAGTGATGCAAAAAGCTATACCAGAGAAGAATTATGAAATATATCCTTTTGAGATGCAATCTTTAGCTTTTTACACATGTCAGATTGCAACAAGGTTCAATGATTTGAGGGTGCCCGTGAGAAGGTGCAATGGGGATGTATGCCATACTGAGCAGTGAGTTTTATGCCACATCACACTCAAACACCAGACTAAAGAGGGGTGAAGCAAGAGACTCAGAATTGTGCTGACCATTGACTACACTGGGGCATCTTGCTTTTGTTTGGGAAAACACCAGACTGGAGCATATTAAAAGTGACATTTTCAAAGAATGCAGTTTACTTAGGAAAAAAAAAAAATGCTTTCTGTCTGAAACTTAAAGAAGAGATAGTATAGAGCTAGTAATTTGGAAACCTGGCAGTGGTTTTCATTTTGCTTGACTTTGGGCCTCAGATTATTTTATTTCTCAACAAAGAGTGAAACTCCAACCATCCCTGGGATCTTAATCTGTGAATTTGCCAAAATGTACATTGTAAATCATCTTAAATACACACACAGTGCAATAACGCCTTTTTGGGGACCTCAGACAATGAGGGAACTTTCTTTGAACCTTTCTCTTATCTGAGGCGAATATGTTGCATGGCATGTTAAATGAAAAGTGTCAGATGCTTGACACATGCAGGACCCCAAGTAACACACCTTACTGGTGCAGCTTTGCCAAAAAGGAAGTAGCATAGAGAGACAAGGGACCTATTGTTGACAACGGCTGTCTCCTCTCAGTCTCAGGCTTTGCACCTTTAAATTTGGGTTAAAAAAAAATGCCTATCTCGTAGGAGTGCTATCATGAATAAAGGAGATAAGATGCATTTCTCATAAATCCCAAATAGATTCTAGGTCCCGCTATATCACCCCTCTGCGTTTTCCAAGACAAAAATTGTATACTTCTACTCTTTACTCTTTCAACATTAACCTTCAGTCCCAAATAAGCTCACTTTTTATTTCACTGATGAAGCAGAAACAATTACTGAGACCGAAATCATCTTTCTGACATCCAGACTCTCATCCTGCAGCACTGGCCCCCACCCTCTGCATTCTCCATTTTTCACTCTGGGTTTTAGTATGAATGACCTTTCATTCATCTGGAGGGCAACTCCTTTAAATGTCCATTAAATCTGATTCCCAGGAGTCTAATGAAAGATTTTGCATCCTTATTCATCCCCCTGTTTTCTGCACCATCAGTATTTCTCTCTTTCATGGATATCCCCATCAATATTCAGACTGCTACGGTATCTCACATCTTACACACACACTCACATGCATCCTTTACATCCTCTCTAGTTAAAATGGGGCTCCCATTCTCTACTTACCTTTACTATGAAATTCGTAGAAAGGGCTATCTACAGCCTCTGTCTGTATTTGCTACCCACACCAAAACCTTTCTAGTCAAGGCTACTAGTGACATACTAGTCCAAGCTACCATCATATCCGGGCCGGAAATGTGCATTAGCTTCCTATCGGGTCTCCAGGCTTTTATATTTGCCTTCTTTTAATGTATGCTTAAAAAAAAAAGAGCAGAAAATGATTTAATTTCTAAAAATTTTTAATTGTGGCAAAATACACAAAACATAAAATTTACTATCTTAACCATTTTTAAGTGTAGTAGTATTAACTGTTTTCACATTGTTGTACAACCATCTCCAGAACTTTTTCACCATCCCAATCTGAAAATCTATCCCTATTCACCTTCCTCCTCTTCCCAGCCCCTGTCTACTTTTTATTTCTATAAATTTGACTACTCTGGGTACCTCATATAAGTGGAAATAGAGTGTCTTTTTGTGACATGCTTATTTCACTTAGCATTATGTCCTCAAGGTTCATCTGTGTTGTAGCCTGTATCAGAATCCCCTTCCTTTTTAAGGCTGAATAATATTCCACTATACGGAATTTATTTTGTTTATTCATTTATCCATTGACAGTTGAGTTGCTTCCAGCTTTTGGCTGTTCTGAATAATACTTCTATGAACATGGATGCAAAAATATCTCTTTGAGACTTTGCTTCCAATTCTTTTGGGTATATACCCAGAAGTGCAATTGCTAGATCATATGGTGATTCTATTTTTAATTTTTTGAGAAGCCATCATACTGTTTTCCATAGCAGCTGCACCATTTTACATTCCCACCAACAGTGAACGAAGGTTCCAAGTTCTCCACATCCTCACCAAAAGCAAACTATCTTTTAAAAAGATAAATTAGATCAAAGCACAACCCCTGTTTAAAAAAAAAAAAAATTGCTAACAGCTTCTCATATACCAATGTGTGTGTGCATGTATGTGTGCGCGTGCGTGCATACGTGTGTGTGTGTGTGTGTGTAATCCTTACTATGCTCCACAAGGACTTATATGGAATGCCCTTTGCTTACCTATCCATCCTCAGTTCCAAGCATTCTCTCTCTTCCCTTTTTTACCATATGCAAGCCTTACTGGTCTTGCTTATAATCTTCAAACGCTTCTATCCCTGTCCCACTCAGGCTCTTTACACTTGTTATGTCCTCTAGCTGGATGCTCTTCCCCAAAATCTTTACTTACTCAGATTTTAGCTCAGATGGTTCACTTCTATCTAAAATACTGTCCCTTACCCTTCTCATGCTTTATTTTCTTCCTAGTAATTAATAGTATCAGAAATTACTTATATAATGGAAGATTCGGAATTGTCTGTCTTCCTCACTAGAATAAAAACTTCAGGAGAGGAGGAACCTCTTCTGTTTTGTCTCCAATTTGTCTTCTACTCCTGAAACAATACCTGGCCTAGAGTAGACATCCAATTAATATATGTTGAAAATACACATAAATAATATGTGATAACCATTTTAAATAAGAGGGAAAATGATGATAAAAATGATGGTTTTATAATGAAGACAATAGTTTGAGCTCTTTACCTCCTTCCATTTCTTTGGACAACCAAGAGAGGTGCAAGCATCATGAAACGATTGCCATGTCTCTACCTTTATTTTGAGTTTATAGGAGGAATAAAGCCACATGCAAAGGTAATACAAAGTAGGAACAAATTTCCCTAGAATTATGTAGCTCCCGTTAGATAAAACCTGAGGTAAGCACGGGATCTGAAATAGATAAGGATTTACAGTCTTGACATTGAAGAAATCATAGCAGCTTCTGAATGGCTGCAAACAAGGAAAAAGACATCATCTTGGCAGTGCACCAAGGCTATGCAGCCCTGGGGTCTGATGCACCAACTGGCTACCTGATGAAGCCCAGTTGAGGTGATGTTTGCTGGAACACAGGGCACGTCCAAAGGAACAACCCGATAGTGGTGATGTCATAAGTCACTTCCAGGCCCAGGCATGTGCTTTCTAGGTAATTTGACTTCCATTGTGTTTTCACTCTCATCATCCGTAAATAAAGTCATAGAATTTTGGAGCTGAAATAATCTGAAATATCAATGCAGAATTAAGTACTGATATGCTCCTGTCCTGATCAAACTCCCTTTTATATTCAAAATCACCTTGAGGACATCTTGACCAGACAACAAAAATACAAAGGTGATCTGAGAATACATCACACTGGTTAAAGAAAGCTCCAAGGGAAGAGGAAAGTATCAACTCCCCATAGCTCATTAACAAATAAGCATAAGCTGTGTATTCTTGATAGAAGCGGTTACAACCATTTCTGTCCTACTTTCATTTCTGTCGACTTCTAAATTTCTAATTTATATGGAAAAGTTAAGACAGCTCAGTGAGATAACAAAATTCTGTATCTTCATGGAGAACGTGATTTCTTGAAGCATGCATGTTTCACATTTAACTTTTTTAAAAAGATTTACTTATTTCCTTTAGAGAGAGAGAGAGTGCTCAAGCGGGGGGAGGGGCAGAGGGAGAGAGAGAATCTCAAGCAGACTCCCCACTGAGTGTGGAGCCCGAAGCTGGGCCTGATTCCAGCACCCTGAAATCATGACCTGAGTCAAAATGAAGAGTCAGAGGCTTAACTGACTGAGCCACCCAGGCTCAGGCGCCCCTCACATTTAACTTTCAATATCACATTATATATACATCAGCTATTGACGTAAGGCCCTTTAAACACTTCTGTGGTTTCTCTACTGGATGCATGTTGCCCCACAATTCCAGCAGGAATTTAAGTGGACAAGCATCCCTTGAACTCCTACTAATGTGTGAGGCAGCTTTCTGGGTTTTAAAGGCATGTAAAGACCGTTAAAGCCCTTTGATGACCTCACACAATTAAACACTGGAGAGAAACATGTGACGTGTCAGAAAGAGTCTGAAAAAATTGAATGAATATGTATGCATGTTTTCCTTTTCCTATAGAAGTCTGTACACCTGGTTACTGAGATTTCTGTTGTGATGAGGGGACGTCTCTTTGCCAGCAGAAAACCAAAGGAGCTGGTAAGACTGGACTGATTTAAAATAAAATAGAGTTTCACTCAAGTTGACATTCTGGTTCACCCCTTGAGGCTTCCCCTCTGCTTGAAAGACAAAATCTTAAAGAAGAAACAGAAAGTGAAACTGAGGAAGCAGAGATGATGCAGGGTCAGAAGAACATGCCACACATCAGAAATGCTATAATATTATCAGAGGAAATAAAGAATGCATGGCATCCATGAGAAGAAAATATACTGCCTCCACAAATTTAGAAGTGGATGTTATTTAAACTTTGAACAAGGAAGAGTAAGAAACACACACATTTAAATATTAGTGGAAAATACTATAGAGGAAATTTCCTAGAAAGAAAGACAACAAATACAAATAGAGACAACAGGGAGAAAAGATAAGAAAATGTTACAAATTTTCTACAAAGACAAAGATGAAGGGTTGAATAAAACTTGCTTTTGAATTCAATGTGGTAGCTTGGAGAAGACCGATACTTCATTGAGAAACACTAAAGAAATATGAGTTTTTAAAAAATGAACTATTTAAAGGCATCAAAGAACTATGGAAGCAAAAAAGAAAGGGAAAAAAAAGACTTTTTGGGGGGGATTATATGGAAACTCTTTGGGGATTATATGGGAACTGTGTTGTTCCTGTTCAGTTTTTCTGTAAATCTAACACTTCTCTAAGATGAACAGGTGGGAAGGAGAAAGATTCCAGAGGGGATAAACCCAGGGAGGAAACTGACATAGACATTTATTTGCTGATTCTGGGCAAGGGCAAAAGCTGAGACTTCAGTCTCTGTCCAGCAGGAGAGCACAGCTGCCCAAGGACATAGGACTAAGAAGATCTGGTGGTCTTGGGAAGCTGGAGAGCAAAACTGAAGACAGAAAGGATAAGATCTTAATGAGCAGAAAGTTGTCCGGGAATGACAAAGTCATGCAGACACTTTCTCCCAGAAGATACTCACTAAATCATGAAGTTGCTTGGGGTAGAAAGTTAAACATCTAAGCTAGAAGCCTCTGAACGTTTCTAGATACTGCTGAGGCAAGGATTAGAGTTCATTGATCAGTGGTCAGGGTCCTGGTGAATAGACCAAGCTCTTGGTTAAAAATCCCAGAGCACTTTGTATTAGAGAGAGAAACAGATCCTAACCCAAATGGAAACTGAACCTAGACTCAACCCAGTCCCTAATCAAATTAAGATAATCAACCTCCACTCTTTATGTGCAATGGGAAAAAATGGTGACTCCTTTTGTGGTGAAAAGTTACAGTATCAGAGCCTCTATCTTTTTTTATATACAATGTCTAGTAGTTAATAAAAAAGCACTAGACATTCCAAGTCATAGGAACCAATGCTAAAATCCAAAAGAAGAAAGAAAGCAAAAACAAACCCATATTTGCTTCTGATGTTATAGCAACTGTAGATCCACACACAAAACAAAAACAGAGAACATATAACTTGATCCATACCTCTCAAGACATAAGCAACCTAACCTCAAATGAATCAGATACCTACAGATGAAACTTACCTAAACAAGAGAAAAGACAGGAGAAAATTTCCATGGCCTTGAGTTAGGCAAAATTTGCTTATTTATGACATCAAAACCATACTCCAGAAAAGAAAAGAAATGACAAATTGGGCTTCACCAAAATTAAGAACTGCACAGACTGAGAGAAAATGTGTGTAAATCACACATCATATATAAGAAATGTATCCAGAATATATAAAGGAATTTAACAATTCAGACAGAATAGAACAATAAAAAGGCAAAAGATTCGAACAACTTCGCCAAAGAAGATAGAGAATAGCAAATAAGTCTATTAAAGGATACTAAAAATAATTACTCATTAGGAAAATACAAATTAAAATCACAATATACCTATACATACATAGTAATGTATCTACTGTTAAAAAGACTGATTACACCAAGTGTTGATGAGAATGTAGATGGCTGAAACTTTCATATGTAGCTGTTGTCATAAAATGGTATAAAACTCCAGAAAACAGTTTAGTAGTTTTGTTTTGTTTTTTAAAGACAAACATACACCTACTGTTCGACTGCACCATTCTACTCTTATGCATGTATTTACCCAAGACAGGTGAAAGTGTACATCCACATAGAGACTTGTACATAGATATACATAATAGGTTTATTTGTAGTATCCCCCAAATTGGGAGACTGCCACTTTATGACTTTAAGACTTACTACAAAGATACAGTATAATCAAAACAATGTGGTCCTGGCATAAAGATGGGCATATGGACAAATGGAATAGAATTGAGAGTCCATATTAAATTCATATGTCTATGGCCAATTGATTCAACAAAGGCACCAAGTCCATTCAGTGGGGAAAAAATAAATAGTCTTTTCAGCGAATGATGCTGGAACAACTGAAATTCTAAATGCAAAGAATTAAGTTGGACATTTCCTTCACGCCATATACAAAAAATAACTCAAAATGGACCATTGACTTAAATATAACAGCTAAAACTACACAGTTTTTAGGAATGAGGTCTTTATAACTTGGATTTGGTTTTAGATTCTCAGCTATGATACTGAAACCACAAATGACAAAAGGAAAACTAGATAACTTGAACTTCATTAAAATTAAAAACTTGTGCATCAAAGACGTTATTAAGAAAGCAAAAAGAATATCATGCCTGTCAAGCCATGAAAAGATATAGAGGATACTTGAATGCATATCGCTAAGTTAAAGAAGACAGTCTGAAAAGCTACATCCTATTTAATTCCAACTTCATGACATCATGGAAAAGGCAAAACTAGAGGCAATAAAAAGACAGGTAGTTTGTCCGGAGTAGGAGGAGACGAGATGAACAGGGGGAGCACAGGACATTTTTAGTGCAGTGAAACTACTCTGTATGATAATGTAATGATGAATACGTGATATACAATTTGGTGAACCCACAGAATTTAAAACACTGAGAGGGAGCCTTAGTGTTAACTGTTGACTTTAATAATAGTACATCAATATCAGTTCATCAAGTGTAACAAATGTGCCATAACCAATACAAGATGTTAATAAATAGGAGAAACTGTGGCCAGGGAGGGTGGGGATTATATGGGAACTCTGTTGTTCCTATTCAGTTTTTCTGTAAATCTAACACTTCTCTAAGAAATAATGTCCCATTGGGGCGCCTGGGTGGCTCAGTTGGTTAAGCGACTGCCTTCGGCTCAGGTCATGATCCTGGAGTCCCGGGATCGAGTCCCACATCGGGCTCCCTGCTCGGCGGGGAGTCTGCTTCTCCCTCTGACCCTCCTCCCCTCATGCTCTCTGTCTCTCACTCTGTCTCAAATAAATAAATAAAATCTTTAAAAAAAAAAAGAAAAAAAAAAAGAAATAATGTCCCATTAATGGGGTGAGGGGTGGGGGGAAACTAAGTGTGACCTGAGGAACTACCAGCTTGAAAATAATAATTCTTTCTTTTAGGTTTTTTGAAGTAAATCCTTGCAGTGCAGCTTGGGGACTGGGAAGATGGGCCTCCCATCTAAAGCCCATAGTTCCTGCCCATCTTCTCTATTTGTTAAGAAAGCATAGTAATTTGAGGTTTGTCTTTCTTAAAATGTCTGGCATTAGACATAATCATGAGCTATCTGTGATTTTTACTGTGCCTTTTTGTTTCTTCAAAGTACACCACTACTCTAACTGGTAAGAATGTCAAGATGAGATAAAAGCAATTAAATACAGAGCCAGTCAAATAAGAATGATCTTCATCCAAACTATCCACATTTTTGTCTCTTAGATTTAATCATATCATTGACTCTTATGTGGCATATGTCTTACTATAAAACTGATTTTGATCAAATATTTTGTTTTGTTTTGGTTTTGATGTGGTGCCTTGATCCCTGATTCTGTTTACTCTTTCCACTGAAGTGATCCAAGCCTCTGCTTCTGATTACACTCTGTAATTGTAGCCCAGCAAGTTATTTGGTCAATAAGGGATTTTTACTTCAACAAAAATTGATGTTTTTCCAGTAAAAGTCATTATAATGGAAAAATTATGTTGTTCTTGGGTATCCCTGTGAATTTGTAGGATTGAGGATAAAGTTATGGAATAATGATTCTTTTTGTGAACTGATTACTTACAATTGTTTAAACATTGCATGCTATAAGAAATGTTCCATATTTTGGCCAAACTTTCTTTAATAAAACCACCTCCTTCTGCCATAAGTTAAATGTTACTGAATTCGGATATCTGCAGCAAAAATGTTCATCTATCTGATATAGTCCTCGTATGCTTTGATGAGACTGAAAAGGGAGGACATATGAAATCTTTGTCTTATCAATCCCTAAAGAAAGCCAAATAAGTTCAACAAATATTTATGGAATGCCTACTTAATGCCAGGCACTATTCTAGCACATAAAGCCCATAGTTCCTGCCCTCACGGAGCATATATTCACTGGAGGAAGATAGACAATATATATACATATATAACTGCTAGTATAAAAAAGCAATAAGGACTGCAATGAGAAGACAGGGTATGTATGGGATACAGGGTAATTGGGGAGCCAGGTACTATTACCTCTCTCAGAAGACAGCATTTGAGTAGAGGTTTGAAGGATGAGGAGCTCTGGAGGAAGTCTGGAAATAACCTTATTTACAAACTAATGTGTCAGATTCCCACCATTTCATGGATGCTACAAGAAGACACATGACACCAAGGTCAGAGATGGAGGACAGTTTGTTGTTTGCAAAGTTGTTGATACCAAAGGGTCAACATTTTGAGGCCATCCCCAAGCCACAATTCTCATAGGGAGATGCAAAGAAAACAAGATGGCCCCTGCATAAGCAGTGGGTTGCACTGTGGTACAGATTCTGAGCTTAGGGGAATTACGTCTTTAAGAATAGACAGTAATCATGCCTGACCTTACTATTTCTATCTTCTGAATGTTCGTTATACAAACACCCCTGAAAAGATATTTGGGAACAAAGCACAATCAGTTCCCGGCTCATGAGGTGTGTAGAAATGTAAGAGACACGTAGAGAACTGATTTCTAATAGTATCCACCCCCCTCCAATTCCACACAGTCTCAGATTCTGACCAGTTTTCCCATGAGTGTATACCACTCTATCAGCCATCCTGATTAACCTTATTGACAGAGGATGGGAATCCATTAAACTTTGTAATATATAATTTAATGCAGACTACTAACAACAGGACTTCAAGTAGTGGAATGAGTCCAGCCCACACTATTGAGCCTAAATCCAAGGATTTATGAAGTCTCAAATCCAACCAGCAGAGCAAATTCTATAAACCATCAAAGTCTACCTTAGAAAACCAGGTTCTTAAAAATAGTTCTTAGAAACCATTCTTAAGTTTCTTTACTGACTTTTCTGCTCGATCTGAGGCATTAATATAGGTACAATAGAATGTCTTAGTGGTTGCACAAACTCTGCTTTGGTCTGTAAGGAAGAAGGCACTGGAAATCCTGTCATCCCCAACAACCCTGGTCAGTGAGTCGGGCTGACTTCAAAGACTTCCAGGGCTGAAGTAATGTCACTGACCTTTTCAACCACAGTGAGAGACACATCTTCTGCCACTTTCTTAAGTGAATGACTCCCATCCTAGCATGACTACCTGCAGGGTACACATAAATAAAGAGTCCATTATCCCTCCATGAGGTTTCCTGCCTGCAGTCACCTGAATGATATGGTGACTTTCTTAAACACTGGAGCATCTCTTATGACCACTCTAAGTCACCATGTTTCCACAATGACGGCAAGTTAATGCCTGGGCCCTACACAAGTATAGCTTGGGGTGCCCTTGGACAGAAAGTGTTATTTAAAATTGTTAGGAACCCCACAGCTTCCATCAATCAGGGGGCATAGGATGAATCCAAAATGACCTCCCCACGAGCTTAGAGGCATTGGGCTGCCCAGCTCAGTTTAAATAACTGGGTTTAATGCTTGTTTGGGGAGCGATTAAATGATGGAAGTCTAACCTGTCCTGTTTGTCCACATTATCAGAAGGGTGGCATGTGTTTGCCCTGGGGTTGACAGAGCAATGGCCAAGGCACTGGGGGTGGGAAGACATTCCATCAGAGGTACTGGCAGATGTTTTGTATGGGAGGGGAAGGATGTGGGGCCACACTCTGCTGTTTGTGGTAGATTTCCCGGTAAGGTTAAGGAGAGTGGCAATTCGAACATAGAGTTTCCTGGTGGAAGGTGATTGAGCCAGCAGTCATATAAGGCAGAGGCAACAGTTTGGGAGAGTTATGCTAAGGCATTTTTCCTTTGTGAGGAAAGTTCCAAGGATGGTTGTTAAAGATACAGATCACTTTTGTCCTTTCCTCCCCCATTCCTCTTGGGGTTTGGGATGTTCCCACTTCAGGTGCTAGGGTTGTTCTCCCTCCCTGACACAAAATCTGTGTGTCCTATTCCAGTAGCTAAAACATTCTATCAGTCCCAGCAGAGAACAGGCCCTCACCACAGGCATCTATGTGACGACTGGGGGCTGACGTTTCCCACAACTGGATAGCTGTTGCTCTTGCATCTACAGATGGGGCCAGCCCAGCTGTGTTCTTTAACATACCATTTCCATCTGACCTACCAAGTCTGTTGGGTTACCGTTTTTTCTTTTCCAGAATATTATGTATCTGTCCCATGCTTGTAACTGTCATTGTCAAGGCCTATGAAGGACTTGAGATCTTATTTGCCTGCCATAGTTCCACTGATGCTGGGAAAAAAACACCAGGCTTCTGAGTCCTAGAGGAAGGGGAGTCTTACCCATACCCTATAGCAAGACCAGGGCATCAACATCTTGTGCCAGTTGCTTGTCCCCAGTTCCCATAGGGAAGTGTGAAAAGGGATGAATGGCACTGCAAATTCAGTGTCCTGTAGTACAGAGGAGAAATTCTGGGCTTAGAGAACCCCAATTTTTTCTAATGGGTAGTAAGCATGCCTGCCCTTTTCTCAGGAGAGACACACTCTCCCTATATTTCAGGCTTGCTTGCTATACAAACATTCTTGAAATGATGGTCTGAAGCAGCGCGGTCAGTGCTTCCCTCATAAAATATGCACAACACAAGAGACTTGTGGAGAATTGTCTCCCGTGAAAACTTTATGTCAAAAAGCACAGCAAGTACAAACACCTGGAGGCTAAAAGATGGAAAAAACTTGGCATGTTGCAGGGATAGAAAGAAGCCAATCTTTCTGGAACGAAATAAAAGGCAAGTGGCAAGAAATGAGGCATGGGCCACACTGTGGACTATCTTATAAGGCCCCGTAGGGAATCATAAGGAAAACCAGAAATCCGATTTTTTGCCTTTCATTTTGTAAAGTGGGGGCACTGGGGAAAATGTACCCTATCATACAAAATGCCATTAATTTAACTGTAGGGTGAATTCCTTTTTCTGCCTATTCTACTCAAATTAAAACTGGGATCAGCACCAGGAAAAAGGTAGAGCAAAAATTGCAACCAAAAATGGACATTCCAGGGTTTGAGTTCAGTGACACGCTGACTGACCCACACTTTCATTTCAGAAGATTAATCAGGCATAGGATTCTAATACCTCAAGGAGAAGCGAGGGAGAGAGGATCTGTACCTCATAGCGTGGACCATAAATGTTAGTTGTGATGGAAAAAAAACACACTTATTTAATCATGGGGACAATTTAAATAAAAATAATCATTTCCATGGGCACTTCTAAAAATAATAATTATGGTAAACTTTCAGGGCAATAATTCACAATATAGCATAACCCTGCAGAAATTACCTTGCAGTTGAGTCCACTTCATCCATAATTTTCAATTTTCTAGTTGTAGTCTGCTTTTCTTTTTAACATTTTCTAATGTACATACATATTGGATATTGAAGGCACAAATTCCTATATGTATGAATTTTTCCAGATAGAAAAGTTGGTCTTATTTAAATGTGGCTGCCTGCCTAAGCTGCCAATGGAGTCCCAGCCCGAACGAAGATTTAGAAGGGCAACCAACCTTTAGAGCAGAAGTGAGGACTATTTTTGTATCGCAAAAGCCTTGGTTTTATGTTTATTTGTAAGATTTTGGCAGCTATTTTGGGATGTTTCTGAGTTGCAATAAGAAACATTATGTCCATGAATTTGAAAAAAGAGGGAAAAATTAAAAATAAAAATGATTTTAGCGTATGGATTTTTTTTTAATTTAAATTCATTATCAAACAGATTTTGATATTCTTGTGTGGGTTTTGTGTAGGGGGATGTGTCTCTTCTAGCTGGCTGCCTCAGGAAGATGCTTGAGGGGGAAAATAAAGATCTTTTAAAAAGAGTCTATGTTCTAGTTTTCCAAAGTACATTTTTAAACTTGTAAGAAAGTTTATGACTACGGGGATGGTGATTTCACACTGACTGCAGAGATGCAAGCCACGGGCCAGTGGGACTCCTGAGTTGACTGGACACCCAAGGAGAAGAGCAGAAAGTCCATTCAGGCTTGGATTCTGAATCCAGATGAGCCACAGATCCGTGGCCTTGAGCAAGTCACTTTGTCTGTCAAAGCCTTAGACTTTGGGTGGATAATTCAGTGATAGTTAATGAATTTGCATTAAAAATCAGCATCCTATTCTAGGAAGCATCGAAGTAACTAAATTGAAACATGCCTAGACTTTACCTCTATTGCAAATACTATTACTGATAGTACATAATAATATCAGTTATAATTTATTGAGACCTGCTATTTAACCAGAACACAGTCAAGCTTACAAAGTTTCTATCTACTGCACACAGTAACACTGTTGATAGGCAGAAGTAGCCAATTTTTTTCAGATGAAGAAACAAATTTCATTATGTAAGAATAGAAAATTAATACAATATACCTATGTCTTTGAACGTTCAAGAGTGCTACTAGAGTAGCCTTTGTTGAGTGTCTGCATAGGGCCAGACATCACTCTAGACTCTTCCCATAATATGTGATTTTTATATTTAATTCCTTGCGATGCTGTGAGGTTAGTATTTCTACCTCCATTTTACAGACCGGGGAATGGAGAATCCTATGTTTAGAGACTTTCCAGCATCTCAGTTATAATAAGGGATGGGTTGGAGTTTAAACCAGTCTGACCTGATGATCTTTGTCTCCTGTCCCTTCATAATTCCACTTTGTTTTCTCAAATGCCATGGTCAGTGCTACTTCTCTGGACTGCACCATAATGAATATCTACTCTGTAATAAACTGTGACGTGAACGGAAAACATAAGCATGAATACCCACACATCTGGGCAAGAAGGATTTGGCTAAAATAAGTGTTAGCTTTAGAAATAAGAATACATTCTGTATGAATACATTCTTTCCTTCTCTGTTACTCTTTATATTTAATTGACTCCTTTACCAGCGTTATAACGTGTAGCAGCTATTATAATTAGGACCATTTCACAGATGAGAAAACTGAGGTTCAAGCCCATAATTCCTGGTCCTTGCACGTCACTTTGTTGGTTGGTTCCCCTGCTCATGTGAACAGGGAGGTGTGTCACTGACAGATGGTTTTTACCCTAGTTTGCTCATGTGTTAGTTTCACAATGGTGAGATCTCCCGTGAGGCATTGGTGATCTCAGGGAAGGTCACAAAGGAAATGAAAGAGTTGATATCTCACATTATTGTCACAATAAAACACTTCATATCTCCATGAAAGTCCTTTATGATTCCTAGTCTCAAAAAATTTGAATTTCAGATATTTTAAAATATTCTTTTTTAGTAAAAGTATGTCTTGTGTCATATTTTGGACATACTTATACTAAAATTTATTCTTTATTTATCTGAAATTCAAATTGATATGGGCATCCTGCACTTTATCCGGTGACCCTAATACCAACTTTATAACTAGCCCCAGGCCATGAGCTAGAGAAGGAAAGATAAATAAGGCACAGTTCCTCCCTTAGAAAACACACAACCCAGCAAGGAAAAAGACACATTAGGCAGACGCAATACTGCGTAAAACTACAATAACAGAAATATGCAATAATGATGAGTTCTGTTTGTTGGAGACTTGCGCTGTGCCAGGCACTGAGCCAAGGGATTATATGCATTATCTCGATTAATCCTCAGGGCACCCTAGAAACAGCTGTTATTATCGCTAACTCTGCCTTGTAGGTGAGGGGACTGAGGCCCGAAGGAGATAAATGAATTGCTAAGATCATCTGAGTCATAGTGGCCAAGTTGGGACTGAACCCCAGGTCTATTAGACTGTGCAGCCCGTCCTTCAGCCACCCCACACGGCTGCTCCCATACACCCTGCAGACAGGCAGTCCCACTAACTGGACATGGGCTATCACAGAAGAGAGAAGAGACATTTGTCTCTTGGTGATTGGGTTTAGAAGGTTACATAATTATCCACCACATGGATAAAGGACAGGGTCTGAGTTTAGGGAGAGAGAAAACAGCAAGCAGAGAACATAACAAAAACAGAGGCATAAAGGTGTGAAGTATGTAATGGTTTGGGGAACAGTGAGGAGGTTTTTGGAGGTGAATGTATGCAGAGAAAGCTGGTGAAGTAAAGCTCCAGTAAGTTTAGAAGAGCCTTGTGAGCCACACCAAAGAAGTAGAACTTCACCCCAAGGACACAGAGAGATATAATGAAATCTTTATTTTATAAAATTACTGTGGCCATCAGAGAGGAGGAGGGGAGGGAGAACGGAGCTCCAGGAAGGAGACTTGGTTTGAGCCATCAGTGTGGGAAGATGTCCAGCCAGTGGGGATGAGCAAGAGCGGGAAATGAATGGAAGAAACACAGGTTATTGGCCATGGAGCATCAATAGGACACGATTTCTCAAGAGACAAGAGAAAATTTTGAGTTGAAGAGGACTCTGCAGGTTGTTGCTGGCCACATTGGGTGAATGGCAGTAGAATTACTCAGCTTTGACACACCTGCTCTGCTCCCAATCCCTCACCCCAACACAGCATCTGTGTGCCTCAGTGTGCCGTAGGTTTTAAACAGGCCATTTTGACACTTTCTTGCAACTTCCTAAAAAGCCACAATTGACCTTTTTTTATTATCAAGGAAATCTAAGGAAGAAGGATGTGGACAAAAATGAGGACACAGGTGACTGAAACTCAATTCTGGAGAAAGCCGACTCTATGTAAGTCTTTTTGTTTGCAAAAACGAAAAGCCAAAATAGGACAACTAGTATTGTCCCTATAATAAATTACAAATCGGCAAAATAAAACGTGATGGACAGAATCCAAGGGAATATGGCTCCAATTAAAGTAGCCTTAAAGCATTCTCTGGGCGCCTAATTCGGCATTAACTTCAGCCGTGGACCAACCAAACACAGCTTCTGTCCAGTCCCTTCTCCCCAGTACCACCCCTCCAAGGTCGCCGAGTGTTGTAGGAAGTCACCAAGAACCGAACCGAGTCTTTCCTTGACACGTGCGTTTACTTCTTGCTCAAACTCTGGCGACGAGTCCATGGTGTAAACCAGTTGAGTGCTTTTCAATCACTACTATGTGAAGTTAAAAATACATAGCCGTTGCCCACTCTTCATTCCTCAGAACAGTCCTGGCAACAAGATGTTGCTTTTCACGACATTTTTTTTTCCTTTTTTTTTTTTTTCCTCTCCAGGGAAGGGATTTAAAATAATTTATTCTTAATATTATGCCTGCCTAGTATCTGAGAGTGAAGATAAGCTTGACTGCAGTACTCCAAATAAATTGCTTAGGCAGTAAGAAGCTGGCTGGTGGGGATTGGGGATTACAGTGCATCCTGCATATTTCACTTTATGCTTCCAACCCTGAATGAGGTTGCATTCCTAGGTTCACTTGGGGTGTCGTGTGGGCCTTGAAAATGTAATAGTAGATGCAAGGGGAGAAAGTATGACAGGAATGGTGACTTACCTCCCTGCCAGGTCAAACGTGCAAGGTGTACATTTCTCAACACCAAACACAGTGGCCAAGGCCCAGGTGAGCAGGCTTTTCAGGGTAGGCTCAGGGATGGAAGCACGTTGTATTCTGTCTCTACTGACCCTCCAAGTAAACGGAGACCCTTCATTGACTTAGAGCTGGTCTCACCTCCTGATGACTCTCCCAGAGCGGAGTTGGAGGAAGATGTGTGAAAACGAAATGCAAGGCATTTAGGAGTGGTACTCAGGACCCAGGAGAACCATCTGGAATGCTGCTTGGTAGATCTCTTTAAAAGAAGTCACTCCTTTGTTTCTGCACATCTATTTGATTAAATATTTGCAGCTGAGATCTGATTCACATTTCACACTTGAAACCTTAATTTTGAGTACTCTACTTGTTGTCCTATGACGGCAAGCACCGATGCCTCTTAATACAAGAAATTTCATGTCTTACACACATGTACTTACGTCTGCATTGTGCTTTCCCTGGTTTTTAGAGGACTCTCCTTCTGTCAAAGATCCATAACAGCACAGGTTTTCCGCAGAGTGTTGTAATGGAAAGAGAAAGTGGACAGTGGAACCGACACCATGGGTCACAGACTAAACCAAAGGATAAATAAAATTTTGAAGTCAGTCTAGCGCCACATGCGTTTCGCTTAAATATTTTGTCTTCCATGAGTTCGGGTGAGCTATGAACTAATGCATATGTCAGAGAACACAGAGGAATGAGTAACAATTAGCAATTAAGTGCATTTTTTTTTTTATTTATTTGAGAGAGAGAGAGAGAGAAACAGCATGAGAGGGGAGAGAGTCAGAGGGAGAAGCAGACTCCCTGCTGAGCCGGGAGCCCGATGCGGGACTCGATCGCAGGACTCTGGGACCATGACCTGAGCCGAAGGCAGTCGCTTAACCAACTGAGCCACCCAGGCGCCCAATTAAGTGCATTTTTAAAACCTACACAGGATGTGCAATAGATTTGTGTTCCTGCCAAAGTGGCACCAAGAAATCAATTTTCACAAGAGAAGGGATGGGATGGCAGCCTTCTTATGGACACATCATGGCCAGAGCAGAAAAGCTGCTGGCCAGGGAACACAGACAACACTCTCTAAGTGGAATGTGCTGTATGTTGTCAAAACTTAAATTATGCAGGTATAAAAGGATATACCATTTAAAAAGCTATGTCACATATCTTTGACCCAATTTTCTTATTGTTGATATGAGAGTTTGGACTTAAATTATATTTGAAGTACCTGTGAATTGACAAGCACAGGACTATAGTCCTTGGAATATATCAAACTGATCATTTGAAGAAGCAATGCAAGCAGGATCATATTATTTACACAGTGAAAAGATCAGGTGCTGTAACTAAAAGGCCAGAACTAAAGTTTACATATTTAACTACCATCACATTTGGCCTAGTCTGGCCAAATTTCCTAAATCGCAAAGCTAAGAGTATTAATTTTGCTGCTTTAAAACATATTAAAAGATAGTATCGTTCTCCAGAGCTCTCCCTGAGCTCAGCTACCACTTCATTATTCTGGGTCTTCCAGCCACACAAGGCAACCTGGTGACCCCTGGACACACCTTGGGCCTCTCTGCCCCAGTGCCTTTGCGTGTACTTTGGTTATAACTGTCCCCCACAAGACACCTCCCTCCTTCTCCCCAACCCGGGGACTTTTCACATCTTTGCTATTTGACCCATCCTTCAAGATCCATTTCAAGTACCATCTATCCCTGGAGAAATTCCTGGTTCTCCAACCAAATGCAGGTTTTGTCTCTTTTAAAGCCCTAGAGAGTCTGAAGTGTGCCTTCTAGAACCTTCTGCTGCCTCCACTCTGCATTGTACCTATCCTTTAATAGTGTCATTTCCTAACTGTTGGATTATAAATTCTTCAAGGAAAGGGACCGTGGAGTTCTCCTGTCAGTACTCTCCCTGTCCTGTAGCTCAGTTTCTTGTTCTTAGTAGCTGTTAATACATATTTATTAATGAAAATCAATCTGTGGTAACAGATTTGATGAGATGCTGTGAGCAGAGTGGTAGATGATGGAAAGCCACCTGGTGCAATGGAAGGAGACCCAGCCCCCATCCCTGGCTTCTGGGTTCTGCGGACACGGGCTACAGTGAGTACTGTTCCCTCACCTGCACTGTGAACTCTGTGAGGAGAGGCAATGAGACTTCTCATCTGTGTATCCCCAGGAGTCTTGTCCAGGACATACTGCATGGAAAGTATTCAAATGTCTGTGGTGCCAAATTGCCACTTACTGAGATTTTATCTGGGAAGATCTCTCCAATTCTGTAAGCCTCAATTTCTTCCTGGTAAGATGAGGGTCATTGATTGAGTGACTTTTTTTCAAATTGTTTTCACAGTTTTGGTTTGAGGGTTTTCTTTTTTTTTCTCCTATGCATGTAACTACTAGGTTCTCCAGTAATGTGCTCCAGTCATATTCTCCAGTAATAATTAAATTACCTTTTACTGTTAGGTGGGTCTGGTTTGTTGTTTTGTGTTTTGTGCTGTTTGTTAAATTAAACCCTCTGGTGTAAGCATGATTAAACAGGATTGCATGACTATAGTTTCAGAGGAAATAAAAGCAGAAAGCAAAGGAACACCTCAGGTGCCCACGAATCTGACATCCCGCATCCGACGCCACGGTGCTCTCCATGCCCTCACACTATCTTCACCGACAAATAGCCCTCTGATGGATGCACTGAGGAAAAGATGAGCACTCCAGACCCAACTTCGTGATTTCAAACTCAGCAACAAATTCCCTCTCCAGCAAATTAGCAACCATTATGCATCCTTAAGAGAAGCACCCATAATTCTTGGTAGCCATATCTTTGACCTGTCAGACTGAACATCCTTTCTCTGATGATGATTAGGTGGAAAATGCATTGTCCAGGTGGTGGTTCCTGTGTGCTGCTTAAAAAAAAAAAAAGAAAGAAAGAAAGAAAAGGCAAAGGCAAAGGCAAATCACTAATCTATGGCTACTGTTGTGGTCTAATCACTCATTTCCTGGAGTAAATGACAAACCCACGTCCCTGTAAGTGGCAGCCACAGGGTCTTCTTGCTGGCCCTTGGCACTTGCGCAGGGCTAATTGCTTCTCATATTCTGACAAGAGTGGGAGCCTGGCAGAGCCCAGTTCTGGACTTGAAAAGTTCATGCTGCCTTTGCACTGAGGTTTCTGCTTTAATGCATTTTGTTACAAAATTAAGTACTGTGAAGTTCACCGGGTAGCACAGAGCTAAGACCGGGGCTCTCAGTCACATAGACGGAAATATTTGTCTGTATCAAAGAATCTCCAGAGTGGAAGAGGAGGTTCTGTAGGAGCCTGGGAAGTCCATTTGGAATCTCTCGAGGGGGTTCCTGAAAAGGGCCCGGATGTGGTGCCGCTTCCAGACCTGGAACAAAAGGCAGGGCTGCTTCATCCAAACTGCATGTTTCTTTGAGAACGCCTTCCCTCTGGCCCTGCCCTGTTTAGTGCAATGCCGCTTATGGTTGAAGCCTGTTCTCTGCTACAATGAGATCACAGAGAAGAATAAAAAAGGAGAAAAAGAGAAATACTCTGTCTCCCCAGGAATGATATTTAATACCCACCTATTCTAAGCAAAAAAAATAACATTTTTCAGTCAAGGTCTTCTTAACCATTTCTAAAGGATGAAAATTTTAAATATGCGATATAAAATGTCATATGGTTACAGTACTTCTTTTTGGCCTCTGGTGAGGAATTTGGGGAAAAAAAAAATCGGCATTCTATGGAAAAAAAAATGCCCAAAGGACTTAGGTTACTATATAATAATGTGGCACTATAAATTACTGATTTCAAATTCATTTGTGGTATTTTAGAAATAATGGTTTATAAAGCTTATAACCCTCGTCTTAAAAAGCATCTCGCTCTGAACGTGCATCCTTTTGTTGGTTGTACAACTATTTCCCACGGACCCTACCTCAAGACTCCCATGCCCTTGGCCCGCTCTGCCCTCGTACGTCTCTCACTCTATTAGGCCTACCTTCAAATGTTCTCTCTGCCTCCGTGTATTGCTTTTAACGGCTCCAGCCTTCATTCTTTATTTCCCCTTTTTTTTAAAAAGTCTGGACCCAAAGTGCATGTGTATTCTTATTTCCTATTTGCCCCAATGTAAGCTCCAAACCAACTCTCATATGGCAAGATTAGAGCCAGAAGGAACACCAGGCTCATCGGGTCTTCATCCCTCCCAAGGACACCAGTGGGGCCTGTCCATGAACTACACTTGGAGTATAAAGCAAGGTTTTAAGACCCAGCTCTGTGACTCAGCACCAATTGTCCTGGATTCTAAATGTGATAAATGGATCTTTTCTGTCTTCTGCTGAAATCCAGTGCCTAATACATGTTAGGTTGGGGTCCCGACTATTATTCTTTCTTGTACCTGAAGATTAAATGTTGTTCATTAATTTCCAGTCCTTTTCCAGGGCTAATATCCTGCTTCCATCCTGTGAAACTTGTCTCAAGATCAAGAATAATGCCCTCAAATCCCAAATGCTGTGTTTGGGACTTTGAAACCACCTGAAAACCTCTGTCCTACGGCTGGATGTCTGCTGGGTTGCCACTTCTCCCAACCACACTTGCTGCTGGATTTATCAGCTTCCTGTCATTCACCTGTCATGAGGCTCCTGACCCTGAATGCTTTTCTAAGCCTCAAGTATTGCTCATTGCAATTTCTTCCTGAGTCTTCCTGTTCACACAAGCTCCCTTGGGAATGAACTTTTGAAGGGCAAAGTACCCCAGTCATGTTCTATAATTATGAAATTCCCCTTCTCAAAGAAGTATCATTTTACTGAGTCAGGGTTTAGAATTAATGATTCTAAGCAGAGTTAAAATAGAAATTACTTCCCCCAAAGGGATAAAATTCAGAAAGATGCTGTATCTGTATTGGAGCTCCCTAATTGTGTCTAGAAGACCAGGGTTTGAATCTTATACTTTCAATTTTGTTCAAATTAAAAAAAAATTAAGATGTCTATTGATGAGCCTCCAAATTATCTGTTCATCCTCAACCTACCTCCTGGGCCCTATCCCTGTGCATGTCCCATATGTGTTCACATGGAAGCCCAGATGGTACCCAGGCGTGTTCCTCATCTTCCCCACATATGTTAGCTGCCTGCCTTTGGTCAGTGGCCAGAGCATTCTTCTAGTCACTTGGGCTAAAAATCTGCTCATCTTTGACTCTTTTCTTCTTACCTTACCAGCCACACTACATCAGCGACCAAGTCTTGCGGCCTCTCCTTCCCCAGCTTAGCTCCAATACACCTGTCTTTTCCATTTCTTTTGTCATTACCCAGCGGTAGGAATTATTACCTCTAATCTGTACTCATATTATAATCCTCAATTGGTTCCTGGGCCTCTGTTCTCACCTTTCTACACTTTTTGTTTTACATATTACTTTCCCATTCATTGTCCATCTCCAAAATGTTGTGCATCCTACAAAATAAAGACCATCTACATGACAAGGCACATACTTTTCAGGTGGTATGAAAGGCTTCCCAAATCTGTCATTCACCTGTCTTCCCAATCTAAAGCTCTGCAAGTATATTGTCCTAGAGCTTATAAAACATTCTCTCGAACATTATTTCCTTTGATAATTGCATCAGTCCTGTGAATGGAGCTAGCATCTGTGACCTTGATTTTATTATTCCATTTTACAAATGAGGAAGCAAATGTACACACAATTGCATGCCAATCCAAGAGATTGCATTGCTTACTCAAAGTCATACCAGGAGTCGTAGGGCGAGCAAGCCTGCAGCTCACACCCCATTGGTTCTTCTGCCTCCCTGTGAATTTTTGTTGAAATGTCAGATCTGAAAATGCCTTGCTCTTTCTCTAGGCAGAACTAATTCCTTCTGCCCTAGGTCCCCAAAGGACTCTCTACATATATCTACTATGGCATGTATCACATGCCAAATGATTCTTCATTTTCCTGTTAGTCAACAGTGGGATTCTTCCAGGCAGGAGCCATGCTTTTGTTCTTGTTTCATGCTTTGTCATTTAGCGGTATCTGGCACACAGCAACAGGAAGTGCCATATAATGAATAATCGCATCTCGTTATTAAGTAGTTTGAGACATGTATTGATTCTAGCGAAGGGCTGCATTCTTGTGCATTTACAGAAACCACAATCATTTTCATTGTGGTGGAGAAGACTGTTTGTTTGCTCTATGGCATATATAAACGTGAATCTTGCTAAACTTGAGGCCAGAATTCACTTTGGAAAATCAACTAGCCACTCTAGTTGTATAATAAAAAGTACATTTTGTATGACTAACCTCAACTTCTGCCATGAGTCAGTCACAGGGTGCAAGACCTAAGGTCATGTCTAGTTTTGAAAGAGCACTGTACTCTTATGCAAACGCATTTATTAAGAATTTGGCTATTACAGAGCATGAGCTCTTCAAATATTTAACAGAAATTAAACCGATAAGCTTATCCAACCTCTAGATAGTTCCATAAAATGATTAATCTTGAGCATATTAATATTGTATGAGTGCTAATTAACATCTTGAATATGTGTGCTGATGGCAAATATCTTTAACTGGGAATTACAATCTGAAAGCTTTTCTTTTTACAATGGGTTAATATGTTCAACCTCCTAAATTTTGAGAAGATGATAAACAGTGTGAAGCAAATGAATAAACGATTATGTTATAAACTGTATGTAGTGAAACAGCCCAGAACTAGTGGCAAGATGGCAAATTAGAAAAAAAAAAATATATATATATATATATATAGTTAGGCACCTGCTAATGTCCTTGAAATTCACTGGATTGAGCAAAATATGGGATAGATCGTAATTGATTGGAATGGTGGTTTCTGATTATTATCAGGTGTCATCTCAGTTATTTAGAAGAGCCTCAGGAAGTAGGAATGATCTTAAGGTGTCATGTTTTTATGAAGAGTAAATGTTTGGCCCTTGTTCTCAATAACTTTAATTTAGTGCCTTCCTCACTATCCATGTGTAATTAGCTCATTGAGTTAGAACCAAGTGTTAACGTGGCCCAGCTCACAGGTTCAGCCACGTATTCCATCTGCACGTGACAGTGAACTTGAAATGCTTTTAATTCTGAGTTTTAGGCTTTCACACTTTAGGAGCCAGGGGCCAACACATCATGTGTGTCCTCAGCCTCACTGAACAATTGCTGTGGGAAGAAATGCCACATTTCTTTCTAAAAAAGGATACACAAGGCAAGTATACACCATATTGAATGCCTGGCCCCCAACTTCAATATTCTGATCACAACCTCACAACTTCAAATCAGCATATCATTGGCACAAATGCCTGTCTCTTTTCTCTTTTCTCTCTTATTCTTTCTTTTCTAATTTTTTAAAATTCTTAAGACTGTTGCTGATTTTGATTTGTGAAGCAACTAAAAGTACTTCTGAAGAAATATGGTAATAACAGATTCCAGACTCAATAGACTAAATTTGAAAAAACCTGGAGTTCAGATATTTGATATTAAAGATAGATTTCTCCTGTTCCCTCTACAAGCTTCCTTTTACATCTTATGCTATATGTTAGCTCGATCTCTGTTCTGAAATTAGCCCATATATATACCCATTGTCTTAGATTCTTTTCTTACCCTCTGCTTGTAATTGGAGCCTTTAGTGCTTGTAACTTAAGTGTTTAGTTACTAAGGGCTAGTTCTAACCCTGAAAACCAAATGAGACGGGCAAATAGAAGTCAACATATGTGGTTTTTACACTTGAGAAGCTCACAGTCCAATGGAGGAAACAGAAACAAACAAACAAAAACCCCCCAAAAATACAATGAAAAAAGTTCCAGCAGAGGTTTTCAATGTATAATGAGAACACCAAGGGAGAATTATCTGAGCTTTTGGAAAAAAAGGAGGGAGAACTGGCTTCATAGAGGAGAGCAGGTATCAAAGAGGGACTCCAAGTTTAACTTCCCATCTTCTTCTCTAAAGCACACCATTTTATGAACCAAGAAACTCCAGCTGCTGTTGAGAATACCGGTTTTCATGAAATTCTTCCTTACATGTATTGTCTGAGCAAATATCATTAAGGCACTGGCTTAATTGCCAAGTAATAATTCTAATGCTTGGTCGTAGAAGAAATTGGAGTTTCAGTGTCATGTAGATATTTATAACAAACAATGGTGCTTGATGTAATAGACTTCAAATTATTCCCAATTGTCCTATTGTGTGAATTATTTATGAACTTTTACACATCTGTAAAGTCTTAGAATAAACCACTTTAAATCATTCCATACATAGAAAAAAACCAAACATCTTTTCACATTATTTACTTATAATTCAGATTTATTTCAGAATAATATTTTGCACATACAAATTATAATTTTTTTGTCCATGTGCTTAACTATTGGATATTTCAATCATGTATATTTATCAGTGTCCACAGGTAGATTCAAAACCCATGGGAATCACCAGGTAGAAATTGAGTGAGAGACAGTATAGGCATCTCTATTACTTTTTCTGTCTTTTAAAATTTCATTTCATGGAAAAATGTAATTACTAGATTCTTATAATAATACTGAAAAAATAAAATAGAAAAGAATAACAAAGGTGCTAATGTTTGTTAAACATCCTCTATGTCCAAGGTTGTTTCCACGGATTATCGCATTTAATCACCATGAGAAGTCAGTAAAGTATGTCATTGCCCTTAGGCTTTCACTCATTGGATTTTATGACCCCATTTTATCAAAAAGAATATTTTACTCATTTTCCGAAGACCCACACATGCAAGGCTGGGCCCACATGCATATCCACATGTGGCCAGTGTGTAGACCTACTAGGAGCTGAACCTGATCCTGCCTTTAACCACAAGATAAACTGCATGGTTTGTGCTAAACTTTTGTTTCTCCTTTTAGAGAGTGAATGCTATCACCCCAGAAAGTAGTTCAATCATGCTGAACACATTTAAAAGTCTGTGCTAGACTTGACCACTGCTTTCTTCAGTGTCCACCTGTGGAGCAGAATAATGGCCCCCAAAGATGTCATGTCCCAATCTCAGGATACGTTACATTGCATGGCAGGGTAAAAAAAAAAAAAAAAAAAAAAAAAAAAAATTGCAGTTGGAATTAGTTTATATACTTTAGGATTGGGAGACCACCCTAGATTATCTAAGTGAGTCCACTGTAATCACATCAAGCCTTCAAAGAGGAGAGCTTTCTCTGGCTGGAGTCAGAAAGATATGGCAGAAGGAGAAGGCAGAGTGATTCCAAGCATGGGAAGGTTTGGATGCACCACTGTTGCCTCTGGGATATAGGGGCCCATGTACAAACACCAGAGAGAAGCTTCTAGGAGCTTAGGGTGGCCATCAGCTGACAGCCAGCAAGGAAACAGGGATCTCAGTCTGGAACTTAAAAGGAAATGGATCCTGCCAAAAATATGAGTGAGCTGGGAGCAGGTTCTTGCCAGCGCCTCTTAGTAGCCCAGCCAGCTGACACCTTGGTGGCAATCTGGTGAAACCAGGAGCAAAATAATTTGAAGCATCAGCCAGACTCTTCAACACAACTGTGAGATAATAAATATATGGGTTTTTTAAAGCCTCAAATGTGGTAATGCGTCATGGCAGCAAAGAAGACTCTACAGTCCCCTGCCACCAGCCTTGGTTGGCCTGCCAGATATTTCCTTCCCTCCTCCCTTTCCCCATATTTATCCAACTCATCACCACAGAACTACATCTGCCACGGTTAAGGCATTATGTATTTTAATCACAAAATTCAACTCCTAAATGGGCAGCTCACAAGAAGCCACTATTCCTCCTTCCCCACTTTTAACAAATTATTTTTATCACAAAATACTGCTCTTGAGCCAAACTCAACCTACCTGGTTTGAAAGACTATGAAATCAATTCACAAACTGGCATTCACCATATATTCACTTATAGACAATAATAATAAATCAAATGTAGCTATTTATTTTTCAATAAGAATTTATTTCTTACAATAAAAAGTAATATATTTCATTTAAAACATGCCTGGCATATAATAAGCTCAATAAAGTTGATAAGCACAGGACACATAGGGGTCACAGGCCTGGTATGACTAGAGCATCATGGTCCTGCTCTGTGGGACTCCACTACTTCCCGGATGAGCACATGGTGACAATGGACCAGGAGGTCTCATTCTGAAAAGCCACAGGGTGTCTGATTTTAGCAAACATTTTGCTTTTTTTTTTTTTTCCTTCCCTCCAAGGAGCTGTTGAAAAATCAGTTTCATGATTTTACTACAGTTTATATTTCTCTAATAGTTTTTGATTGCTATGTAACAAATCATTACAAACTTAGAAGGTTGAGACAGCACACATTTATTATCTCATAGTTTCTCTGGGTTAGGAGTCCAGGCACAGCTCTGCAGGGTTTTACCAGGGAGGAATCCAGGTGTTGCCTGGGGATGAGTTCTCATCAGAGACTCAGAAAACAGACAATTAATGTTTATGCAGCCTTGTGACTAAGGCCCTGATATCTCGCTGGCTGTCAGCTGGGGGTGATAGCGAGGAGAGGCTGCTTGGGGTTTCCTGTCATTTGACCCTTTTACATAATGGTTGCTTATTTCTTCAAGGCCAGGGGCACAATCTCTCTTGGCTTCAGATCGCTCTTGCATAAAGGGCTCATGTGCTTCTGCCCATCAGGATAATCTCCTGTGATGAACTCAGACTCAACTGATTAGGGACCTTGGTTCCTCCACAAAATCCTTTCACCTAATCAGTCCATAGTCACAAGCCCCACCCACACTGAAAGGGAGGGGGTTATAAGTGTGAGTACACCACAGGAGCTGGGGCTATGCGCCATCTGAGAATTTGCCTGCTACACCTCTCCTAACCCATAGCTGGGGGTAACTTCTAGAAAGAAGCGATGCTTCCTGAGTAATAAAAAAAAAACTTCCCTCCAGAATATGATGGACAAGGGCTAAAAAGAAGAAACTCTGGTTTCAGCAGGGTTACTGGCCCTAGACTCGTAATGTAACTGTTCCAGACGTCTCGCTCCTAAAGAGGGAAAAATCAGAGAGTTCAAAAGGGAGAGAAGAGTATATTACAGTTACACATTAAGCACGTTGTAGTTTTCTGTGGTGGTTTGGGACGTGGACTCTGGGCTCAGACATGTGACACTGGAACACCAGCTCTGCTACTGACTATGACGTTTGGGCCAAGTGTGTTAACTTCTCTAGTAGAGCAAAAAGATTTATTGAGCATTTTCCAAGTCATTGGTACTAAGCTAAGCTCTTCCCCTAAATGGCTTAAGTTATCAGTTACAGCAGCTATATGTGGTAATTATTTTACTTCCATATTCTCGATGTAGATACTGAGGCTTGGAGCTCAATCGTATAGTTCAACAGAACAAATTAAAGAGTAGAGGCAGAATTTGAATGCTGCCAGTATGACTTCTGAGCTGTATCACTTTACCACCATCTCTATAATCTCTTCTCTATTTTTCCTTCCCTAAAAATTGCGTCTTT
>NC_058412.1:5005150-5185614 GCF_002201575.2 Neomonachus schauinslandi | reverse complement strand
AGTCATCCTTTGAATGTCCCAATCCTCCCAATAGGGGAGGATGTACATCACTTTAGAAATTCCACTTCAAAGATCTGGAGTTTTATTTTCAATGCTAATGAGACAATGCATTGTTTTATTTGGTGCTAGATGTTTTGCACATTTTTTATTATTGCTCTAAGAGTTTAAAAAATGATCTGTTATATTTTTAGTTAATGTGAAGATGACATTGCCACACACGACTGTGGGAAATCTATTAATGCTACCAGGTGACCTTAGAAGAAGACTTCAAAGCTCATCTCAAAATCCACACTTGGTAATGAATGCTTCAACATCTGCCTAAAAGCTCGTGCTCAGTTGAGAGTTGTAATTGGAGAATGTCTGGGAGATTATGGGGTCCAGTCTTGCAGGGTCCATTCTTCAACCCCTAAAAGCCTTTGTCACTCCAATCAATGGAAAAAGAACCTAAATATTTTTAAAAATGGAAGATGGCATATAAGGGCTATAGACAAGATTTCCTTTGTACTCTTCAGTCGTCTACACTGCACTGCATAATTAATCAATTAAACATTTCTGAAATAAAATTTTTTGGCATGCACAGTATGCGGAATGAAATGTTTGAATAACTGGGATCCTTAAATCATCCTGTGTAATGTAAGCCATTGGCCTTGTTTTTACTTACCCTTTTAAAGGATTAACAAGGAACTGGCAAGAACCGCAGAAATGTTGATATGGGCTCCCAGCTGGGATTGATGACAAGCTACAGTCTAATGCTGTAATGTTCTGTGCTAGTACAGTTTAACTAGCTATGGCTCACCTACTGCCTCCAGACACTCACCAGTGAAAAACTATTTGATATCATTTTGCTCTTAATCTTTGAACACATACATTCTCAAATTATTTCTGCTAGCAAAACTTTGTCCTTCGTGACATTGCTTAGCATATATTGGTGTGGAGTCGAGAAATTCTACTTGACTCTGTTTAAATGCTTCTATCCATCCACTTATTCACAAACATTTGAGCACTTGTGTATGTCAAGAAGATGCTGACCTGTGAGGATACAAAGAATGGAAATATTCTATCCATGCAGTCTCATTGAACCTGCGGTCTCACAGGGGAGCACAGCAGAAAAGGATGCTAAAATAAGATGCTTGTTGAGACCCTCCAAGGCTGAGAATAAAAGGAGTCAAGACTACTCACTGTCTGAAGCAAGACACTACTGATGAAGGATTTTATTTTTTAAGTTTTCATTTGAATTCCAGTTAGGTAACATACAATGTGATATTAGTGTCAGGTGTACAATATAGCGACTCAGTGCTTCCCTACATCCCCCTGGTGCTCATCAGGACAAGTGCCCTCCTTCATCCCCATCACCTCTTTCACCCATCCTCCCACCCACTTCCCCTCTGGTGACCCTTAGTTTGTTCTGTACAGTTCAGAGGCTGTTTCTTGATTTGCCTCTCTCTCTCTCTTTTTTGTCCCTTTGCTCATTTGTTTTGTTTCTTAAATTCCACATATGAGTGAAATCATATGATATTTGTCTTTCTCTGATGAAGGATTTTAAAGGTACTCATTAAAAATTGTGTTTTCCCCCATTAATTCTGAGAGGGATAATAATGAAAGAGCCAAATATTACCTTAAAAATATGGGTTTTTTTTTTTCAAACCTGAAAATAACTTTTAATTGACCAAAAGGATCAGAAGAAAACCTATGCTATCTGCCAGAGGTGCACCTGAAGACTGGGGAAAATGACAAAGTGAGTTTGTAGAGGGAAGGACTGGAATGGCAATGTGGCTTTCTGCATCCTGCAGGGTCCACCTAACTATCTGGGCCCGTCTCACCGGTTGGCAGAGAACAAGCCTCTCCCAGAAGCAATATGAGTCAGGAACTATCATCAGTCTTGTTTTACACATATAAAGACACCAAGACACAGTCTCTGTGTAGCAATCTCATGGGCATGCAGCCAACCCTGACTGAGGGGCAGACACTGGAATTAACCAGAGACAATTTGACCCCAAAGCCCTTAAACTACAAGGCTGTGATGCATCACAAGACAGGCATCCCAGAAGAGGACCAAATGATTGCTTTTGGACAACTGAGGTAATGGTGACTCATTGTAATGGGGGAAGTGTGAATGATTCCTATCACCCAGATGAAGACTCGGTAGAAGGAAACTGGACTTGCAACTTCACATAAGGGGTCCCTCTTAGCAGCACCTCCAGAGGTTTGCAAAGTTTCAGGAAGCATGTGACGCACAGCATGCTCCCTTGCTGTGATAAGCTGTCAGGAAAACTCTGGGGACTGCTAGTTGGGCCCTGAGCGCTCTTCTCTCCTCTAGTAGGAGCTGTGGCCAGGTCATGGCCCCAAAGCTAGAGACTGTGTATTTGCTGGGCTCTCTTGGATCTAGCCATGCTATACAATTGATTCTCACTAAAGGAATGGGAATGGAATCATGTGTGCATTCCCTCATTGTTTGCTTGAAAGGGAATTGCTTTCCTGTTCCTTTTCTAATAGCTGGAACATGGATGGAGCATGAGCAGGCTTTACCCGTATGGATGACAACAAAATCTCAGAGGAATACCAGAGCAAAAAGACACAGGAACTGAGGTCCCTGAACGATCTCGTTTTGTTGAGCCACTCCACCAGCCTGGGCTTTCTCCTCACCTCTGGTCTCTCACATGAGACACAAATAAACCTCCATGTTATTTAAGCCACGGAAGATTGTCTCCTTGTCAAAGAAATTTAGCCTGTACCCTCTGGTCCTATAAAAGCTATAAATATATAAAAGTGATCAATACATAAGGGTTAATGTCACTGGGTGGCTAATCTCTGACCAAATAAATGAGAAGATATACAGAATTCAGAAATCAGAGACATGGTTGAAAGGTAACATAAATACCTAATGAGCCGGTGACAATTTGTAACAGGGAGAAGCTATTTACAGTATGGAAATGTGTCTTTTTTATATGCTTTTCACTTCCCACTGGGAGACTGATTGAAATGTATTTGCAAGTGGAAGTGAAAGCCACAGAACTGGAAGTATTACCTATAGACATGTGTGTGGATTTCAGATCATCAGACAGTAGAGATGGACTCATCTTGGTTGTTAGGAGTATTCTTGAAGGAGTTTCCACGAGAAACACTGAACTTAAAATGCTTATTTCTCAATCTCTTACATGATGGATATTTGGATGGCGACCAGTTTGCCGGGTGGGTTTTGAGTCCAAAGGGGATTTGCTAAAGAGCAAAATCACTTACAGTAAAAAAGATAAATCCAGCCAGAGTAGTAATGAGAATTGTGTCTGTGTTTCCTAACAGTAGGACACAAAATATACTGAAACCTTACCATTACAAAGCCATTAAATATAATGGATTAAACATTCAAAAAATGTTTGAATGCATGGATGAGTTTACAAGAAATAATAAAAATCCAACTCAGAGAGGTAACTAGCTAGAAAACTCTCTGGCTTTGCCCGAGAGAGCAAGAAGGATGTCTCTACTATGAATTCATGTACAGCTGCCAAATAGCATCAGGATTTGAACCTTGAATTCACACCATTTCTATCTTCTGAAAGCACTAAGCTGAGACTCTTACCTCAAACCTCACCAAGATAACAAAGTGCCCCAGAAACTGAGCAGAGTAAACACCCGTCCACTCTGTGAAAATGCACCCTTAGCAGAAAGAACAGGAACCAGACTTCCAAAACCTCGGAAGTAAAATAACTGAACTCACAAATAAAGAGAGGACAACTTACAAAGTAGTAACCACAATTTTGGGAAAGCATTAAATAAAACACATACAGAAATGAGTACCTAACATTTAAACTAAGAGAAGGGTTAGTTCACTGAACTCAGAAGAAGGGGTCAACAGTGAACATGAAGACAGGCATGAAGGAATGGTGTACAACATAGCACAATGTGACAAAAGCAGTAAACAATGGAACAGGACAGGAGAGTGGCATATTATAACATGCATCCACAGCTAATGGATTGATGAGGACCAATACCGGAACTGATAATGACTGACAATTTTCAGACTTCAGAATCACATTAATTCTCAAATGTCAGAAGTCTAGCATGTACTAAGCAGGATTAAAGAAAGAAAAAATCTGAAGTTATGTCGTAGTCAAATGGCAAAAAAACAAAGACAGAGAGATTTGGAAAATAATCAGGTAAAAAAGACAATTGAAAGGAATAACAGACCTAGGATAGTGGTCTTTTTAGTACTGACAGGTGAATGCCACAGGGACATCTTCAAAATATCTGGTCATTGTGAAACCAGCGAAATTATTGCATATGCTTGTAACATTTGGGAAAGGGCTTCCCTCCGTTAATTAGTACCTGAAGGGTAAACGATTATTCAACTGTACATCTGCAGATTAAGCCAGGGAACACAGAGGAGACTTGTGAGAGGGAAGACCCCTGAACTGGTGAGAAATCACAGTGACCAATTTCTTCGGGTACTGCTCTTGGAAGTTGGTAACAATGCTACCCACAACTTCATCACTCAAGATGCTATATAGAGATTCCTTTGGAGAATCTGGGCACACAAATATAACAAGAAACAAAAAGTCAGTTAGCGACCAAACGCCTTTAGCAAGGCTAAATGTGCAACACATCTGCCCTCTAAACTGGTTTGATGTCTAGTAGCGGCAGATGTCATGAAGGGCTTCTTTTATCAGAGTATATTCTTTGCGCTAAATATATCGATGTTAATTTGTAATGCAGCCACCTTCTCAACTGAAACGCAAAATGTTCCAAAAGAACATATGTCCATATAAACTTCTTTAGCTTTAGCTTCAGAAACAGTTTGTGTTTTCCTTTTTCTATTCTTTTTTTTCCCCCCTTTTCTTTTCTCCTGTTTTTTTTTCTCTTTAATCGAGATAGCAAATGCCTGCTATAGCTCATGAAACAGCCATCTTTCTCCTGAACTCCAGAATTATAAATCCAACAGCCTACTGAACACATTACAAGACACACCAAGTTAAGTACACAACGTTTGCCACTCTAAAGAGATAAGCAACTTTTCAAGATAAAGAATTAAAGATAGCTAATGATAAAGAGTTGTTAAACTCACCAGTGAAATGAATGGACAGTAATAAAAGGAAAGATTCATATTGCTCTGCAGTTTTCTGGAAAGGCCCCAGCAGCAGATTAGAAGGAAGTCTACTTCAGGAGAGCCATGGGTTTTCCTTATGGCAGTGAGCAGAGAGAAAATGAAGAAGGAAGATGGGAAAGGCAGTCTAGTTAGAGGCTGAGCAGGCAAGGAGCCAGTGACCAGAAGCGGCTGGCTCGTCTGCATTGGGGATTGTTCTGAGCTGAATCGTGTCCCTCCCAAATTCATTCATTCATCTGAAATCCTATTCCCTTTACCTCAGACTGTGACCTTATTTAGGGATAGGGTCGTTGCAGGTGTAAATAGTTAAGATGGGGTCATATAGGAGTAGGGTGGATCATCAATCCAATATAACTGGTGTCCTTACAAAAAGGGGAAATTTGAACATGATAGTTGTCTTTTCATATCAGGGAGAATATCATATAAAGGTGAAGACAGAGATGGAGGGATGCATCTGCAAACGAAGGAACCACCAGAAGCTGGGAGAGAGGGACAGAACGGATGTTCCATCACAGCCTCAGAAGGCCCTCCAACCTTGATCTCTGACTTCCAGCCTCCAGAGCTATATAACAGTACATTTCTGTTATTTAAGCCATGCAGTTGGTCCCACTTTGTTACAGCAGTCCTAGCAAGTTGATACAGGGATGTCCCAGGTCATGCCCTTACCTGCGATACATCATGTTTCTGTCGGGGGCTGGTGTTAGAAAGAGCCCTGCATGGAGTCATCCACACTGATGACCATCTCCTTTGCTTCAAGTCACACTTTTGCAGACATTGGGAGGCATGACACATTCCAAAATAGTCTTTAAATATGTACTGTATGTTATTAGAGTGCCAATAAAGGCTAACCCAGAAGTCTCTGCACCTCATTAACAGGCCCTCAAAGAGAACATTAATTAAATCCTGGAAACTTCAGGGTTTTGAACAGTTGGAATTTATATTTTAAAAATAGGCAACTTTGTTTCCTCCCAGCTCTAAAATCTATAATTCTGGTTGTGACACACTTATCACCCACCAGCTCTTATGTTCGTTTGGATCTTTCCAGATTTCTTAGAAAGTGCCAAGAAAACATTTGCATCCCGGCATACATACTGAACTGGACATCGTCCTGAGAATTTCAATAAAGTGAAAGAAGCACATGGTTCCCAAATACCTATCAAATCCTGCCACTTCTTACTGTTTGAGAGGAAAGGGGTACTACTTCTTAAAATAATTTTTAAAGCATTTTCTAAATTTTTGTGCATAGAATTTGTGAGATTTTCTTTAATAGGTGATAAAGAAATTATGTGGTCTTAATAGGCTACAAGGATTAACAGAAGTAGGACCTCAAGAAATCTCTTGGATGGAGAGCCAGTGTTTACTATATTTGTGTGCACTTTCTCCAACAACCACAATCCCAGAGCAGTTACTGCTCATCAGTTCTCTCTTCCTCCTTCCTACCTTGTCTCCTCTGCAGTAGACAAAATACAAACTTTACCAGCCTGAAATAAAATCTGCATTAGGAAACATGAACAGGTCAGATGCGTCATCAAAAATATCAACCTTAAACTTAATTTTGCTTTGGATTAGAAGGGTTATTTCTGCCTTTTTTTTTTTTTCAGTTACTATTTAGTTTTTTGCCTTACCTTTCAAATCCCAGACAAGTTGCTATTTCATGACTTTCTCTATTATCTTTCCACTGCAAGATAAATATGATACTTCATAATGTTTAACAAATTACATGTGCCAGATGAGTGACTTTGACAAGTTATTTGTCCTCTCTCAGCTTCCGCATCTTCATATGCAGATGAGAATATTAATAGCCACCTTACAGTATTGTTGCAGTGACCTAGTAATATAAGTGAAAGGGGTTCTCCATCAGCTCTGATAGGGATTCTCCATCAGCAAGCTGATTGGAAGAGGACAAGGGGTTTACTGAATGGGTAAGGAGTGGTTAGCAAAATCACCAGAAGCCTAAAGAAACAAGTTGGGGGCGGGGAAGCGGGGGGAAGGTATGAAAGGGAGACAAGGCAGCTGGAATCACAGCAAAAACTACTCTACAAAATGAGTCAGGGGAGGCAGGGGAGGCATCTCTTCCTGAGCAGAGATGCCAGGAGTGGACGATGACCCCTATCACACCCACTGTTGTCACTGCTGATGTCACTGTTGCCAGATGGAGAGCTTCCCCCTCTTGACTCTTTGTATGACGAAGGCCTGACCCAAATTCCCGGCTGGCTGCATCTGATTGGCTAAGCCTGATCACATGCTCCTACGACTCTGCAACAAGGGAGTCTGGGAAATTGAGTACCTGACATTATTATTTTCAATAGAGAGAGGCAAACCCCACTTCCCAAATAGATTGATATGGTACAGAATTTTGTAACTAAAAAGGGAATTAAGAAACAAATCAACAAACAAACAAAACCTGATGATGTCCACAAGTGTCCATCACTTCCTGCCATACAGTAAGGCTTAGATATATTATTTAAATATGTTATTATAAAAAATACAAGAAGAGAATAAACAGAAATAATTCCCAGGTGGGAAAGATCAGGTACAAGTTTATTTGGAAATTTAGGTTTACGATGAGATTGAGAGTAAGTAACATTTAGACACGCAGGCAGATAAGGAGGGGTTTGGGAATTTCAAGATGAAGGTAACTGTAGGAACAATGGTTTGACCTTTAAAAATATAAAAGCATATACTGAAAATGAACAAAACCATATCTCTGAAATAGACCACTCAGGAAATAACTGGAAAAAATGGAAATTAATTCTAGGGAGGTAATTTGTACCTTGACTTCAGGATATCTCTAATTCTGTATTAAGGACTAAGTGGATATTCAAAGATTTTTAATTGGGAGATGATATGGTAGGAGAAGTTATTTGAAAATATGGATGTACTATGGTGAGTGCTGTGAATTGTGTGAGACTGTTGAATCACAGATCTGTACCTCTGAAACAAATATACATTCTATGTTAAAAAAAAAAAAAGAAGAAGAAGAAAAAGATAGCAGGAAGGGAAAAATGAAGGGGGGAAAATCAGAGGGGGAAATGAACCATGAGAGACTATGGACTCTGAGAAACAAACTGAGGGTTCTGGGGAGGGGGGATGGGTTAGCCTGGTGATGGGTATTGAGGAGGGCACGTACTGCATGGAGCACTGGATGTTATACACAAACAATGAATCATGGAACACTTCATCAAAAACTAATGATGTAATGTATGGTGATTAACATAACATCATAAAATTAAAAAAAAAAAAGAATTCATTTGTATCCATAGGCTTTTAATAAATAAAAATGATTTTTTTTTTCAAAAAAAAATATGGAGCACATTCCGAGAAAGATCAGCAAGTTCTTTAATGACTTGCATGTGACTTGGGAAAAAGGGACAGCAATGGAGACATTTGAACAACTGAGCTTTGAAAATAACTGTACAGCAGTACCTAAAGGATCCACAGTCAAAAGCAATTGTTACTTATGGCAATGGCAATCTGGTTGAAAGTGATCATCAAAGGTAAAATGCCCCTGAAGGGCTTCATTAGCTGGCTTCTGTTCTTCATGGCATAAACTGTCAGAATATCTTTATTGTTATTTTACCTTTTTTTTTTTTTTTTTGGCTATAGAATACAGATTACAGGCAGCCTGCATTGTTAAGCCACATTTCTCTATGTTAGTTCTATATCAGTGAGGACATAAGCATATTTAGAATGGTAATTTGTGTCAGTCCTGGAATCTAAAATCCATCAACTGGTGAATGGAAAACAAATTGTGGGTTACCTGTAAAATGGAATACTACATAGCAATAAAATGGAAGAAAAACATTTACATGCAATAACATGTATGAGTTTCAAAAAATTGCCAGGAGAAAAACACCAGAAACTTAAGGCTTTATACTGTTTGATTCCATTCATTTGACTTCCAGTCAGAGGCAGTCCTGAGCAATTTAGTCTTTCTGCTTTTGATATCAGAGCAATCATGGCCACATGATGTTTTTTAGAATCTCTTCCCTTCTCTTAGAGATTCTGGAAGTGTTTGTTTAGAATTGATATTATTTCATCCTTAAATATTGGGTAGAATTTTCTAGTGAAGCCATCCAGTCCTGGAGATTTCTTTGTAGAAATGTTTCTTAATATTAGTTCAGATTTTTATTAGAGATAAGATTAGTTAGGTTATTTGTCAGTGAGCTTTCATAGTTGTTGTCTTTGAAGGAATTTGTCTGTTAAATCTAACTTATTTTAAACATTTTCATAAATTCATTTATCATTTAATAGCTTTAGAATCTGTAATACTATTCATTTTTTCATTCATGATACTGGTAAATTGTGTCTTCTCTCCTATTTTTTTTCCATCAATTGAAGGCAAGTCTAACAATTTTATTCTTACTGGTAAGTAAGCAGCTTTTGGTGTCATCAAGTTTTCTGTCCTGTTTTCCATCTCAATGATTTCTGCTCTTTATGACATTATTTCTTTTGTTTGACTTGGGCTTACTTTTCTCTTGTTGTTCTAGTTTTTAATGTGGAAGATAGATAACTTATTTAAGACCTTTTCTCTGTTTTAAGTGAACATCTGATGCTATATATTTTCCTCAAAGTGCTGCATCGGCTGCATCCTGAGCATATATTTTTGGTATAATTATCAAAATATCTGATATACTACAAGATTTTGCTCTTACAAGTTCATGTGGTTTTTTTTTCCCAATTTGAGATTTTAAGGAAGCTAGATGCATGTTTACATAATTGTTTTGCAGATTGTATTCTCCAGAGATATTTGCAACTATAATTTTCTTCCCATATGCTTTCCTACAATGTGACATTGGCTTCATCTATTAATAGATGGATTCAAAGTACCATCCTCAAGAAAAAGGATGATTAGTAATTGTTTACCAACAGAGTACCACAGAAATGACTTTTTATGACTTCTGAGGCCAGTTACAAAATGTTAAGCAGCTTCTGCATAACTTATTATTAATAACTTCTTATTCACTGAAATATTTTTTTAATTTAAAGAATGAGTATTTAAAGCCATAAGATACTGCATAAGGTCCAACTATCCTGAAGCTGCCATGTTCTGAGAATTAAAGAATCGTGGTGAAGCCACATGAAGACATTTACTCTTTGGAGCTTTCTGGTCCAAGAGCCATTCATGTGAATAAATAAGCTTTCAGATTAATTCTATCCTCCAGCCATCAGGTCACCCCTGGTATTTGAATTTTTCCAGCTGAGGCCCACATGAGGAGCAGAGAGAAACCATTATTCCTGTGTTCAACACTGACTCACAAAATCTAGGAATGTAGTAAAATTATTTTAAGTTTCTAAATTTGGGGGTAATTTTTATGAAACACTAGTGGACAGAACAATTGTATACTTGACTTTATACTTCAAAGCCAATTTTTTAATAGACTTTACTTTTTAGAGCAGTTTTAGGTCCACAGCAAAATTGACCAGAAAGTGAAGAGAGTTCCTATTATAGTCCCTTCTATCACACACACACAGCCTCCCCCATTATCAACATTTGAAACAAAGTAGTACATTTGTTACAATCAATGCCTACGCTGACATATCATGATCACCCAAAGTCCATCGTTTACATTAGGATTTACTCTTGATGTTCTATATTCTATGGCTTTTGACAAATGTATAATGACATGTATCCATCATTATAATATCACATGGAGCATTTTCACTGCCCTAAAAATCCTCTATGCTTTGCCAATTTATCCTTCCCTCCCCGCTCCCCACCACTGGCAGTCACTGATCTTTTTACTGTCTCCATAGTTTTGCCTTTTCTAGACTGTCGTATAGTTGGAATCATACAGTATGTAGACTTTTCAGATTGGCTTCCTTCCCTTAGTAACATGCCTTTAAGTTTCCTTCATGCCTTTTCATGGCTTGATGGCTCATTTCTTTTTAGTGATAAATAATATTCCATTGTCTAGATGTACCATGGTTTATTTGTCCAGTCACCTACTGAAGGACGTGTTGGTTGCTGCCAAGTTTTGACAATTATGAGTAAAATTGCTATAAACATTCACATGTAGATTTTTTGTGGACTGAAGTTTTCAAGTCATTTGGATAAATACCAAGGAGTACAATTGCTGGATCATATGGTAAGAGTATGTTTAGTTTTGTAAGAAACTGCCAAGCTGTCTTCCAAAGTGGCTGCACCATTTTGTATTCCCATCAGGAATAAATGAGAGTTCCTCTTGCTCTAACACCCTCACCAGCATTTAATGTTGTCAGTATTCTGCATTATGGCCTTTATAATAGGGGTGCAATGGTATCTCATTGTTGTTTTAATTTGTACCTCCCTGATGACATGATATGGAGCATCTTTTCATGTGCTCATTTTCCACCATGTATCTTCCTCAGTGAGGTGTCTCTTCAGTTCTTTTGCCTGCTTTTTAACTTGGTTTTTCATCTTCTTATTGTTGAGTTTTAAGAGTTCTTTGTATGTTTTGGGTAATGGTCCTTTATCATATTTGTCTTTTGCAAATATTGTCTCCCAGTCTATGGCTTGCATTTTCATTCTCTTGACTGTCTTTCCCAGAGAAGATTTTTTTAATTTTTAATAAAGTCCCGCTTACAATTTTTTCTTTCATGGATCAAGTCTTTGATGTTGCATCTAAAAGGTCATTGCCATTCCCAAGGTCATGTAGGTTTTCTCCTATGTTGTTTTCTAAGAGTTTTATAGTTTTGTGTTTTATATTCAGGTTGGTAATCCATTTTGAGTCCATTTTGTGTCAAAGAAAATACAAAATGCACAGTTATTTTCTTAAGGGCTCCAAAGTTATGGAAACCCCTAAAGTAAAGAGGAGCTTCCATTGAGTTAAACTAAGTTTAGTAACTAGTGTTGCTGCATATGCCAGTTAACCTTGGGTGATTCTGACCTTGGAGATAAGAGCATTTTCATTCAATCACTCTTCTATACAATATTAATTCAGAAATATTTACTAAAATGTCTCCTTTTATGAGGCATTTTTCTAGGGGATATACTATATCTGAAGTTGTAGTATGCAACTGAACAGTCACAAATTTTTATATTTATGGAGCTTATATTCTAGGGGAGAATGCATACAATAGACAAAATGAGTAAGGAAACTATAATGAATATTAGCTAGGCATGCTGTAGAGTTATATATAACACAGGAAAGAAGAATCGGCAATTTGGGATAGAGTTTGCAGTTTTTAATATGGTCATATAAGGTTCATGGATAAGATGCCATTTTGAGGAAAGTTCTGAGGGAGATAAAGAAAGTTGTGCAGTTATCTGTAAGGAGAAGAAGGGAAAAAGTAGGCAGAAATTAAATCAGTGAAGTAATGAGTGGATTAGGTAGGAATTTATGGGCTTTTAGTCTGAATGAGATGGAAAGTCATAGAGAGTAAACTAAAGGGAAGTAAGTATGGATGCTATTCTCCTTATAGTTGGCGAATTCCTCCACCAGCTTTTCTAGGTCTCCAGTTTAGAGACAGTAGACCATGGGACTTCTCAGCTTCCATAATTGTGGGAGCCAATTCCTCATAATCAATCAATCAATCAATATCTCTCTCTCTCTCATATCTGTAGTATGTATTACATAAATATTATATATAATACATATTCTATGATAATATATAGAATATATATCCTATGTTACATATGCATATCCTGTGTTATATATATATTATATAAATATATATTTACATAAGAATATAAGTATTTATATATAAATATTATATAAATATATTTATAAAATATGTATGTGTATGTGTGTAGATAGATAGCTAAGGCATTGGTTCTGTTTCTTTGGAGAACCCTGACTAATACAGGATTTAAGTTAAGATTTTTTTCAAGATAAGATGATTCATGTTTGATTGCCTCTGCTGTCTCTATTAGAGAGATCAGCTGGCGTGTGTGTGTTGGGAAGATTGGTTACTGAGGATGAACACTCTTTTGCAGAATAGCTAAACAGATTACCTAGGAAAATATATTGTAAAATCTGACAGCTAAGCCATGAGCATGAGGGGAACCCTCTTGAGACCTTTGAATGTCAATGGAGTAATTATAATGATGGACATTAGGTTCTAAGGAGGGAAGTGAGGATATATGGGTAAGATCAATAGTGAAAAGTTGGTGAGGTCATGTATTGGACAATGACACTGAAGTCAGCATGCCAGAAGGAGAGTGTAATTCATCAAAAATGTGTGTGTACATGAACAAGTGTTCAACATCGCTGAGCATCAGGGATATCCAAATCAAAACCTCAGTGAGATACCACCTCACGCCAGTCAGAATGGCTAAAATTAACAAGTCAGGAAATGACAGATGTTGGCGGGGATGCGGAGAAAGGGGAACCCTCCTACACTGTTGGTGGGAATGCAAGTTGGTGCAGCCACTCTGGAAAACAGTATGGAAGTTCCTCAAAAAGTTGAAAATAGAGCTACCCTATGACCCAGCAATTGCACTACTGGGTATTTACCCCAAAGATACAAATGTAGTGATCCGAACGGGTACGTGCACCCCGATGTTTATAGCAGGAATGTCCACAATAGCCAAACTATGGAAAGAGCCAAGATGTCCATCAACAGATGAATGGATAAAGAAGATGTGGTGTATATATATATATATACAATGGAATATTATGCAGCCATCGAAAGGAATGAAATCTTGCCATTTGCAATGACGTGGATGGAACTGGAGGGTATTATGCTGAGCGAAATAAGTCAATCATAGAAAGACATGTATCATATGACCTCACTGATATGAGGAATTCTTAATCTCAGGAAACAAACTGAGGGTTGCTGGAGTGGTAGGGGGTGGGAGGGATGGGGTGGCTGGGTGATAGACATTGGGGAGGGTATGTGTTATGGTGAGCCCTGTGAATTGTGTAAGGCTGATGAATCACAGACCTGTACCTCTGAAACAAATAATACATTATATGTTAAAAAAAAGAAGATAGCAGGAGGGGAAGAATGAAGGGGGGGAATTGGAGGGGGAGACGAACCATGAGAGACGATGGACTCTGAGAAACAAACTGAGGGTTTTAGAGGGGAGGGGGTGGGGGGATGGGTTAGCCTGGTGATGGGTATTAAGGAGGGCACGTACTGAATGGAGCACTGGGTGTTGTACACAAACAATGAATCATGGAACACTACATCAAAAACTAACAATGTAGTGTATGGTGATTAACATAACATAATAAAAAAATTTTAAAAAGAAGGAAAAAGAAAAAAAATGTGTGTGTATGTCTGTGTGTGTCTATGTGTGTGCATGTTTGTGTAAGTCTGCATGCGTCTGTGTGTGTCTCTGTGTGCATCAGTGTGTGTGTGTCTATGTGCATATATGTATGTGTCTGTGTGCATCTATGTGTGTGTCTGTGTATGCATTTCTATGTATGTGTGTTGGGGGGGCGCTGTGTGTGTGTTTCATCCAGCAAAATCCAACTAAGGAGCAGCCAGAGAAGGCAAAGATTGGATTTAACAAGGTTCGGATTAGATTTTTGGTTTACTGAAGGTAGAGGCTCAGGGCGGTTGAACGTGTTCAGTGGAGTCATTACTATAAAAGATTCTGGACTATAAGTTGAGTAGGAGGAAAGTAGGAATGTGAAGATATTTACATTCCCATCCACAGTGTATGAAAATGTTGATTCCTCATATATCCATGAGATGGTACCAATCATTTTAAAAGCATGTATCAATCTGAGGGGCAAACAATGGCATTGAATCTATCATTTACCTTGCATTTCCCTGGGTCCTAGTTAAAGTCAAGCCACCTTGAACTACTTCCTGACCTGGCTTTATTTTCTTATCAAATGGCTTTCACATCTCCCCAACATTTTTCTAATTGTCCTTTGTCTTGTAAAGTTAATTTTAGGAATTTATGTATATTAGGGATATTGATTCTTTATATGTTATAAATATTTTCTCTGTAGATTATTCTTTGACTAAGTTTTTGTTACGTTTTTTGCTTATAGAAGTTTTTTTTTTTTTAAAGATTTTATTTATTTATTTGACAGAGTGAGATAGCGAGAGCAGGAACACAAGCATGGGGAGTGGGAGAGGGAGAAGCAGGCTTCCCCCCGAGCAGGGAGCCTGATGTGGGACTCGATCCCAGGACCCTGGGATCATGACCTGAGCCGAAGGCAGACGCTTAACGACTGAGCCACCCAGGCGCCCGCTTATAGAAGTTTTAAATGTTAAAATATTAAATTGGTCATTATTTGTGCAGTAGCTTTTGGTTTTCCCATTTGTGTTTAGGAAGGCTTCCCTCACAAATGTTTTAAAATAATCTTATATATTAATTTTAATACTTGCCTTCTTTAAATATTTTAATTTTTGGAATTTATTTCTGTGTGGTGTAAAATAGGGATAAAACTTATTTTTTCCCCAAACGTGTAGCCTATTTTCTCAACATCATTTATAGAAAAACTTCATTTTTTTCTCATCTTTTTGCAATACCAAATGTGCTATAGATTAAATTCCATGCATTCTTGGATATCTTTATCAGTCCTCTGTTCTGTTCTTCTGGCATTGCCATATTTTGTTACAATTTAGCTTCTTGGAATATTTTAATATCTGATAGGACAAATCCACCTCATTTATGCATATATTTCACATTGTTCTTGGCAATCCTCACACATTTATTCTTCCATATAAATTTCATACTCAATTTGTCCAGTTCCCAAATATACCTCTGTTAAGGTTATGACTAAAATTTTATTAGATTGAATTATTTGTTTTGGAGAATTGGCATTTGAATTAGGAATAAAGCCTGTCACTCTTAAGTCTTCTTTATATTTTTCAATAAAATATAGTTATTTTATATAGAACTTACATCTTTATTATTGCATTTAATATTATATTTGTTTATTTTTCCATTTAATTTCTAACTGATTATTGAAAGAAACCTACTCTATTTCTTCTATATCCTGCTGCTTAGGGCAATTATATTATCAGTTATAGTTATTTTAAATGAATCTCTTTTATTTTCTAAACATACAACAATTATCTGTAAGGAAAATTTGTCTCAATTTCTGGTATTTTTATCACAAAATTCACTTTTCTTATTTCTTCATCTATCCCCTCTAACACAATTTTGAATAGTAAGTATTCTCAGATTTCATTTTTATTTTAGTGACACTCCTCTTAGCAGTTCTCCATTTAATATCACATTTGTTCTTGGTTTCTGATTAATACTCTTGTCATGGGCATATATTTTCCTCTTTTTAAATTAGACTTTTCATTTAAAAAAAACAACAACACATCAGTGTCTGCTTTTACCTTTATTGCCTTGACTTTTTGGTTGGCTTTGTTTTCTAGCTGAATAATCTGTTTTCATTTTTATTAACTCTTATTCACTTTCTTTAGGTTTCTTTTCCTCTTCTTGAACTTCATGGGTGACAGGGGTTTCATTGGCACCTCCTTTAATGTAGGTGCTTTGTTGAAGGAGGGTGGTTCCTGAAAGCTGCTCCTCAAAAAGGCCTGGCCCTGCCTGCAAACACCCTCATTTCTCTCCACAGACCTGGGGAAATCTTCCATCAAGCAAGACTCTATGTCAGAATCGTTCATTTTTCACAAAAGAATGAATTGTTTTCTTTCAGCTTGGTAGAACATATTGATCTTCTTTCAGTCAATAACACAAAATGCCTGCCCTTCTGGTCCTCCCTAATGACAGCCATTTGGGTAGTCTGGCATGCTGTTCTTGTCACAAGCCCATCTGAGACAACTGGTATCTGAAAGGAATAATCTAAGAATTATGTTGACTACTAACTTTTCAGGATTCTCCAGGGTTTACTCATAACTCAGATTAGAAGAACAACTGCATGCCCAAAGCAAACACTCTTTGCTAGATCACAGCCCTTGTCCCAGCACACACTACCATGAGCCCCAGCACCAGAACGTTCTTTACAGGATTACCATGAGCTTATCATGTCCAGTGGCTTGTTTTTGAGGCCAGTGTCAGAAACAGACCCATGGAGTTTCTCTGTGTTCTTAAAGGATGGTTAGGGACGACTTGTTCTATCATATTTTAAATCTCAGATACATAAAGATTTTACATGACATATTTCTCTCAGGCCTTTGGGACTGGAAATTATTTCTCCCATAAAATGGGATACATTTTTTAACTAAATAATGAATATTATATAATTCATGAGATTGGATTATTTGCCATGGTTGGTAGGAATCTTCGTTTCTTTCTTCACCTCTTTGTTGTTACCACTGCCTCTCCTTCTTTCACTTAGTATGTCTCCTTGAAGAGTTTTAATCTTTACCTATTCTTTCATTGTAAGCTGCCTTTGTGAAAATATATCAGGTATAATCAATCAAGTCAAGTCATGTATAAATAAGGAATAAAAGTTAAGTAAAAGCAATTTCAAGATTTATAAAGCAAAGAAAGGAACTGGTCTATTTGTTGTTCGTTTTCTATAGTAATTGCGTGGGGTTCCAAGGCTTGGCATACATCTGAAAAACAGTTACAAGGACTTCCTGTAAAAATTCATTTTTTGAACCTCCACTCCATCTCTGTCTATGTATGGGAAGCTCAGGGGTTGATATAACTCCTGAATCCAAGAATGATATACCAGAAAGAAGACCAGAAGGGCTTTTTATTCACCTGTTTTGATATTATGATGTGGAGAGATTCAAGACCAATCTGGAGATCTCCTCTGAAATGCTGACCAGCAGGACGAAAGCCATGCTTCACTCAGGAAAGACGGAAGAAGGAAGTAGCCTGTGTGATGTCAGAGTGACACCACAATGTCATCACATATTGGCTGTCCTCTGGGCTCCCTCGTTCTGGGCCCAGAGGCAGGTCACAGGTCGAACCACCATGACTGGGCTCGGGTGGAGCTCCAGATTATCTAAAGTGTCCCTCCTGGGTTGTGCAACTCTATGCTCTCCCCTAGGGAGGCCCAGGCACTGGGGAAAGATACCTTACCTTGGGCTCATCCCTTTGAAAAGAGAGTGCTTAATTCAAACAAATAACCCCCAGGAATGACTTATCATACATGTCCCTAACTGCTCTGAGTTTGGCAGCATTTCCAGGGTTAGGGTTTTCAGGGCAATCCTGTATCCACGCCCTTCCATTTGCCTCTGCAAAGTCAGAACAAGATGTAATGGGATCATATTTTTTAACTCTTTTCTGAGGTATTTTTAATTGATATAAATCTTTCTTGTCCTGAAATTCACGACTCATGGAATGAATGGCACTCACTAACTTAGGAAAAGGGAGGAAACAGGCTAGAACAAAGGATTCATTGGAAGATAGTCTTTGTTCCCCAAAAGGGGGGAGGGGAGTTGTTCTAAATTACAAAAACTTTTCTTAACACATTAAGGACAGCTATGAATTATGAGCAAAGAAAATCTTTGCCATCAAAGGGGGGAAGTTAAAAGAATATGCACTAGGTAAGGATGATAGGATGTGCAATAGGTAACGCTCCATAAGAATGGGGAGATCACCCAGCCAAAGGAAGAAGGTTTGTGAGACCACAATGTATTTGTTCCACGGCTGGAATGTAAAGAATACTAGAAAAATCTCATTTTGTGGGGGAAGGACACCTGGGTCACCCACACTAAAATGGAAAAAGAATCAGTGGGAACATACTGAAGAAAGGTATGGTCTGTTTCTCTATCTGCGTTTCTTTAAAACAATTGGCAGCCATTTTGCTTTTGAGCCCTTCACCCTCCTACCTTGCCTCGAAGCTGGGGAAAGGGATCTGGCTGGAAGCTCTGCAGTTCTTTAAGATTTTATTTATTTATTTGAGAGAGAGAGAATGAGAGACAGAGAGCAGGAGAGGGAGGAGGGTCAGAGGGAGAAGCAGACTCCCTGCCGAGCAGGGAGCCCGATGCGGGACTCGATCCCAGGACTCCAGGATCATGACCTGAGCCGAAGGCAATCGCTTAACCAACTGAGCCACCCAGGCGCCCAAGCTCTGCAGTTCTTACCTTGTCTGCACAACTCCATGAAATGTGAAAAGCCCTAACGTGCCACAGGTTTTCATTCTGTTTTCCCTTACCCCGTGAGACATGACCATAATATGTTTGTGGGGCACCTCCACAATCCTGTCTTACCACAAGTTTTTTTTTGGTCTTGTTTTTAGTTTGTTTTGATTTTGTAATTAAGCCACAGAGTCAAAAATAATCCAAAACAGTGAAAAACATTTAAGAGTTGTATTAGTTTCCTAAGGCTGCTGTAACAAAACACACAAACTGGGTGTCGTAAACAACAGACCTCTATTGTCTCACAGCTGTGGAGACCAGAAGTCTGAACAGGGCTGCTTCCTTCGGAGTCTGTGAAGGAAAATCTGTTCCTCACCTCTCCCGCCGCATCTGGAGGTGCTAATCATCTCTGGTGTCCTGGGGTTTATAGAAGCATCACCCCAATCTCTGCCTACTGTTCACATGGCGGTGTTTGTTTTTCTGTGTGTATAACTATCTTGAAAATCTCTCCTTTTTCTAAGGACGCCAGTCATACTGGATTAGAGATCCAGTTTGACCTCATCTTAACTAATTCATCGGCAAAAACCCTACTTCCTAATAAGGTCACAATCAGAAGTCATGGGGATTAAGACTTCAACACATAAATATGGAGAGAGGGGACACGATTCAATTCATAACAGTTCTTTTGGCTTATTTTAGACTTTAATATAGAAGATTACAAGAAAATTCAAGAAAAGCCATTTTTTGGTCCTCATCTTGAAGAAACAGTGGGAAGTCTGTGCAATTTAGAAAAAAAAAATGGAAGGGTGCTTATTGTCTGTAAGGAAGATACACTTGCTCTTCTCCTGACTTTCTGTGGTTCACTAAAATCAGGCTTGCCTCGGGTCCACATCAGCAGACCCCCACTCAGCATTGAGGACACACTAACTGTAAATAAGTTCCGGTGAAAGATCTCTGTCTTTCATATTTTATAAACCTAATGTTTTTCTTGCTTTTATTTCTGGAGGTCCATTTTTCACACGCAAATATGAGAACACATGAAAGAAGAGGTATTTTCTCGTCTTTACAGAAGAAGTTTCAAAAAGGAGATTTATTTTGCATCTTTGACAGACCAATCCATCGAAATACATCTTTTTAAAAAAGGGATATTTTCCTTTTTTTTTTTTTTTCTGCACTGGGGGCCAATAAAGGAAGCAGGGACCCTAATTTACATGAAAAAAATTAGAAACCTTCTTTGAGGCACAGGTAAGTCTTATTGCCTTTCTTAATGTGTCACAAATCAGAGTAGAAGCAGCCAGCACCAAAAATTCAAGAGCGCTTTCAATTCATAAAATATCATGGCCTCCAAAGGCTTCTGGGAATATTAAGTCTGGTCAATTCTGTAGCAGCTATAGTCTCAAATACATGTTTTAAAAATAAATCTCAGCGGGCAAGTCTCGTTTTATCATCAAAGCATTTCTTATGTCCCCATCTGAGGAGATGCAAATAATATTTATTACATGCTCCTCTGCAGATGGTAAAATTCCATACAAAATAAATAAATATTCCCTGTCCTGTAGAAGTGTACATTTTCTGTGTGTTCAAACTTCGATAGGTAATGTCCAAGCTAGAGCTTAACTAACTAAACGAGCTTTTTTTTTTTTTTAAGATTTTATTTATTTATTTGACAGAGAGAGAGAGCATGAGCGGGGAGGAGAGGGAGAAGCAGACTCCCCGCTGAGCAAGGAGCCTGATGCGGGGCTCCATCCACAGACCCTGGGATCATGACCTGAGCTGAAGGCAGACGCTTAACCGACTGAGCAACCCAGGTGTTCCTAAACGGGCTTGATGGAACTAAGCAGTCACTCTTACTGTGACCACTGTCATACTCCAAGGATTCCCTTGATTGTATTTAAAAAGCAAAACAGAACCAAAAAACCACTCAAGCAATTTTTAGGTCTAAAGTCTGCAGAGGAAGGGAATCCAGGGAGGAGGAGACAAGGTGTGATCCTACTTCTGCAGCTTCTAGCTGGGAGCAATTGAGCCACTCACTTCTCTTCTCTGAGCCGCTTTTCCAAAAAGGAAGCAGACACAGTCGATGATGTTTAAGGCCAGTCCAGGTTTAAGTTAGTTGCACAGTGAGGCTGGCTCTAATTTTTCACTTCATGTTCAGGTTTCTCCTTTCACAACACACTGTTTTCTTATACTGGTTGTATATTAAACCAAAATATTAAGAATTAGATTCAACAGTGTTCTGTTTAGCTTGCTGATTCATTTCAAGGGAAACAGACCAAAGGTGTTTCTCATACTTCAGACATTAGAGCTTATGAGGAAATACATTTTCAAAGTGACTTTTCAGTTTTATTTTTTTCCTAAATATGTAAATGGCAATTTTAGATTGTTAATGAACACCATGCCCAGTCAGGTCTGTCTAGGGGCAAAATCCCTTAAGATGCCTTCATCCTGTAAACATCTCAGAAAGCAAATCTCATCGCAAGTCAAAGGTAATGTGCCCAAAGGGTGCTGTGATTTCCTTAAATTCTTAGTCAGCAGTGTTCTCGTCTCTGACTCCTTCTCTCTGGTCATCTGGAATTACACTCCACGGGAAAGAGGCTGGCAATTCTCCTCTCTGTCAGTATTACCAAATAGGTAGCTTTGGAAACAGTTTCCTCACTGGAGTATCACAAAAACCTCCCGAACTGATAAATCTTCCAAGTTCATCACCAAACAGATAGCCCCATGCTTGCATCAGCACTTTGCTTGGCATTTGAACTCCTCGTTACTGACTTAAAAATAGGAGGATCAGGGAAAAGGGGAAACAGATTCAGAAGTGCAGAACCTGATAAAACAGCACGGGGTGGGGTGTGGATTAAAGCAGGAAGGGAAGAACAGTGGCCACTGTGCCCTGCATCACCTCGTCATAACCCTGAGAGGGAAATGCAAGTGTTTCTCGGGGAAACCATCCCCTGGGGCAATCCCCCCTGGACAGAGCTGGGGGATCCCAAAGGGAAAGTAAGTCCAATCAGCATCCTTGCTCTATTTCCATGTTCCGCCTGATGGTAACAGTCTTCATTTTACTACTCTTTGTAGGTTCTAAATAAGTGTTGGATGAAGGGATGTGTGAATGGAAAGTTTATACATGAATTAATAGTTTCAGATGATCTCTGAGGTTGATTTCTAGTAATTTTGCAACAACATGCAGAAAGAATAGGCATAAAATCCTCTTTAAAATGTATTTGAAAGAAATTAAAGCACCAGTGAATATAAGGGAAGCTAAACTAGTCTATGGATTACATTTGTCTTTTAATCCACTTTGCCCTCTATATGAAATGTGACATTAAGACATCTGCCAATATTTTAAAGGCTTCTGCTGGTGCCTGAATTATATTTTTAAATTAGACCCTAAAGCTGCATTCTAATGCATTACTTTCATTTGCTAAAGTATGCATACAGCCTCACTCTGCTCCCAGGGTATTCTTTATTTAATCAGTCCGAGAGCAGCTCAAAGCGTCTCCATCTCCACGTGAATCTCTGCCAGATCCTGCTGACTTGTACATTTCACCTCTCTGGTGATACTTGACCTCCTTGAAGGAAAAGAAAACAGATACATAATTGAGCAGGAGCTGGGGAGAGAAGAAAAATCCCTTTCAACAACCAGTGAAATGTATGCAAATCTGACTCTGCCTCTGATGTGATGCATGTCCTAGGAAATGCCACAGTAAACAACGGTAGCCTTCCCTTGTAAAAGTCGATACAGCGTTGGTATGTTTGACCAAAAAAAAAAGGAAGGTCGAGGTTAAGGAAATCAGTCTACTGTTGGTTATTTTTTAGAAAGGGGAAGGTATTGTTTGGACTCTAATGGCAGTAAGGGGTGATGACAGTGGAGTTTCCCTTTGAACCTGCTTTAAACAAAAAATTGTTGGTTCAGATCTTGGTTTTGATGTGTAGATAGAAGACAAGTTGGAGATCCAGAAAGAGACTGGAATCTCCCAAAGGGAGAAATGCAGAGCTTCAGGGGGGAAAAGTCACGAGTAGTGGATGCGAACTTGGGAGAACTCTGCTACTATCCCAGTAGATGTTAATTGTTCATCCTGAGAACACAGATGCAAGCGCATGGACTCTGGCAGATATGGATTCAAGTCCGAAAGCAGCTGTTTGTTGACTGTGGGACCCTGGAAATGAGTGGATACTCAGTGAGTCTCAGTTCCCCCATCTACAAACTCTGTATAAAAGCAGAGACCCGATCTCCATTCTAGGCTTCTGTAAGAATTAAATGAAATACTTATTCAAAGCCTGTGACAGGAGAGTTAGGTATTGGGTGTTCCATCAATGTTAGACTCGGACTTGGGATATTCTCCAGTATGCTGAAGTAAGCAACTACCCCAGTTCTCCGGAGTTTAGCGCCACAGGTGTTTGCTTCTTCCTCATGTCATATGTGCTAAAAGGTTGGTGGGATTTAGGGAGGGGAAAACGAGACTCTGCCATTCGGACCCCTCCTTGGTCCTTGCAGCAGCGCAGATACGTGAGAGGGATGCATGAGAGCTTTCTACTATCTCGGGCCAGAAATGATGCACATCACCCTTGCTCATGGGTAACATGTCCTTAGACTCTGCCTTACAGCCAGGCAGTCAGACATGTCGAGGAAGAAGATGGAATATTGGTGAGCATTGTCTCAGCTATTAGTGACTTTCTTCCACCAAGACCTCCTATGCATATGCTTCACGCACACGCAAAAAAATATAGTTTGCCTTAAAACTAAAAACAAAGTATGTTTAGTATAATATATAAATTTTTTTCACAATGTAGGTATCACTAGCACATTTCCACCTACCAGTTCTTCATCAAAGAATGAATTTGACTAAATTGTGTTGCCATAATTTCAGCCAAAAGTAAGGAAATACCAGCTCTCCCCATCCCACCTACAACATACCTTAATTTTTAGTTACTTTGGCAGCTCAGTGGATAGCAAAAATCTGATTTCCATTAGGTTTTCTGAAAATATAAAAATCACCTTCATGCCTCCTTTGCCAATTTTTGGTATTTCAAGGGTGGAAGGGACTGTAGGTTGGGAAGCATGACATGAATCATGTGGGTGACCCCAGCTGCCTGACATGGCGGACTCACTCCTAGAAAGTGGTCTTTACCTCCACATCTATAAAATAAAGTATTAGAATATATTCTCCAGGGACACTTCAGCCTCTAATATCAAACCATTCTACAGTAATTTTCAATAAGGATTTCTGCCTGCGATGTATAATGCTGGTGGAATTTCCTCTGCATTCCACCAAATGGGTTCAATTTCATAGGGACCCAAGAGATTTATTGCCTACTTTCTGCCAGATTAACCACCTCTCTTGGTATCCACAATGGGTCAAGCAGAGAACATTTTGATGAAATGATGTTCACAAATTCCTTCACAAACAGTATTCAATACTGCTAACAGTAAACACTGCTATTCCTTGCCTTTAACGTACTTGTACTTGAATGGTTCAAGTCATGTTTTGACTTCTCTTTAGGGCACTCTTCTCTCCTTTAAATAAAAGTTCGTGTTTTAAATGTTGTCTGATTATCATAGGAGGACATCATTCAATTTGCCCAAGGAATTTGGAGCATGGCATTTATTCAACCAACATCTCTTAAGACTTTACTGTCTTAGGCCTCCTGTTAACACCAGGATACGGAGGTAAAGAATGTAAATCTTTTCCTCGAGGAGCACTCTGAGGAAGAAAAATTGGTAAAAAAATAATTACCATATAGCTTGATAAATATAAAGATAGAGGGAAGAAAGGAGTGATATGTGTTCTTTGAAAACAGGAAATTTTATGATACCCTGGAGCATAGAAGCTGTGGTTTATCAGCTTTCACAGTGAGGGAATATGTGATGACAATTAATTCACCATCATCCCATTCCACTATAACCAATCATGTCATTGACATCTGACCACATTTCAAGACATGAAAAGGAATCTCTCGTGATTAACCCATTCCTCTTAAAATCGCTAGAAAGCAGATATGTGGGATATGTAGAGTAAAATATGGGTCACTAATGCTAATTTTCCCAAGAGTAACTCAGAGATTCTTGGGGGAGAGTATCTTGACTTTCAAATTGTCTTCTTTTCTCCCTGTGCTAACTTATGTGTTTCTTCCTGATGTCAGCACCACTCCTGACCCACAGACTTCTTTCTTTCTTTCTATTACTCTTGCTTTCCCTGCATATTCTTATAGTCCCTCTTCTTCCTCAGATGACTTTTCTCTTAAAGGCTCTTCTTAGATCACCTTGCATTCTAAATATCACCTACATACTCTAAATGAATTTTACGCTGATATTTCAAAGAATCATGAGGAAACGTTAGCAGGCATTTCTCTGCTTGCTATGAGTTTTCTAAAACACAAATTCAGTTATTAGGGGCAGGGACTATTGCACCAGACATAATATGTATCCCTGGAATGTCGATCCAGGTGCCAGAAAATTGCAGGCCAGTAGGAAAATGGTGTAATCTGTGATTCCATCTGGCCCATGAATTTCCAGTGGCCTTGCTTATAGATTGTCAGAACTGTTCATTAAGTTTGTTGTGAAACCAAAGGCTTAATATCTGTAATTTAGAGGGTTCAATAGGCAGTTAAATTGAGTGAAACTATTTTTGAATGACTACTCTAGTTTCAGAGAAATAGCCGACATTGCAGCTCGGAAGAGCTACATTTGAGGCAGCTCCAGGAATTTAAAATTATTTATAGGCCCTTTAGAAAAGGGCTTTGCTCTGCTAACTTGAGAAACTTTTTTTCTCCTTTTTCTCCTTTTTTTTTTTTTTAACAAAAGCTTGAGTGCTGACAAAAGGAAACATTTCTAATGCAGATAGGTTATCAGTCACAACCACGTAACTTTAACTGGCTCAAAAGGGGCAAAGGTTGATTGTGTTTTCTGTTTTTGTCTTTGTCTGATCTGTGGTTATCTTCAAATGCATGCACCATCGTGAAAATGTGTTTACATGAATGTATGTGCTGAAGGGGGGACTGTGATGTGCTGAATGAGAGGCAGAAATGAATTTCTTATGGAAGTCTTTCTATGCCAGCCATTTATAAGCAATCCCTTAGACACTTTATCAATAATGGGGATAGTTATCCATTCCTCAAATAAGGGGAGATTCCCAAACTCAAAGTATGGCACTGATAGCTGATGGAAATATGACATGTTCGGGTGCTTGACACGAAAAGCTGATGAAGGATGCCTAGGTGGTTTAGTGGGTTAAGCGTCTGCATTCGGCTCAGGTCATGATCCCAGGGTCCTGGGATGGAGCCCCGAATCAGGCTCCCTGCTCAGCGGGGAGTCTGCTTCTCCCTCTTCCTCTGCCCCTCCCTGCTGCGACTGCTCTCTCACTCGCTCTCTCTGTGTGTCTCTCTCTCAAGTAAATAAATAAAATGTTTTTAAAGAAAGAAAAGAAAAGAAAAGATGATGCAGACATCCAGGTGATAGCTAAGAACAGGTGGGTATCGACATACGCCCTCCGGAGGTGCACGCTGAAGAGCAGTGGGGCCTTGTGAGTGCTGCTGTCATAACCACCTAATTTTAAAAGGTTTCCAGAGAAGCTCAGGAGCTCATTCCTACATTATGCACAGGGGCACTGGAAATTCGTTTCTTAAGGGCTAGAGAAAATTTTATCTACTAATACCAGGAGGATTCTGATGTTGTAGGGGCAGAAATTGCTAGTTGCCTCCCCAAAATCCATCTCCCTTTTCTCCTCCCAGACCCAACACTGATTTTCTTCAGAATAGCCAGGATTAAAAACATTAAAAATATGCCAGGATAAAAGTGTAAAAAAAAATTACATTTAACTCTCTTACAGTTTGGGTGACACGCTTAATGCAAAGGAGATGTAAGTGTAAGTGAGCTGGGGATTTCTGGGAAAGTTTTGCTTTCCTGGAATAGATGCCACCCCTTTTTTCTGTCATTCATTTCCATCATCTTCCTTCCTGGAATGAGAGCGTAAGCTTGAGATAGAGCATTTCTTTTGTGATCAAGAGGCAATCAGCAAGATAAAACACACACACACGATGATAGAGCAGAAAGCAAGAAGGAACCTAGGACATTAACGATGTTGTAGACTTTCTATTATGAAATAAAATGTAAACCATCACCACTAATTGCACTGTTGAGAGCTTCAGTTAGGTCTCAGATGCAAATGCATTTTTGGGAATTATAAGAATATGCAGTTTCTATGAAGCATTTCCAGTACATAATGCAAGTAAACAAGCAAATAAGTAAAATGAAAGCCAAACACAACCCTAACCAAAACTGTTCAATATGTCAAAGGGTAAGTAATCATCTTTGATAAGAGATATCATGTTTATACTATAATTACAAAGGAATACTGCTCCATGATTTTCTTTATTCTGATGTATTAAATTTTGACCACACATTGCTGTTTGGTAAATAACAATGGAAATGATGAAATGAATTTAAACACTGTCCTGCAGTGAATGCTTCCTTGCAGTTGTTTAAGAAAATGAACTTTGAGATATTTTCATATTTTTAAAGCACTCATACAATTTTCCTTTTGCATTCTTTTCACCGATGCCTGTGGTTTTAGAAATCATTGTCAATAATTATCTCGATCACTCAATTTTATTATGTCCCAACCTATCACCTCCTCCTTGGGTTTTCTTCAGTTCCTACCCATCACCCAAATAAATGACTGGCTTTAAAGAACACAAGGAGAGTCATTAAAAATGCTTTTCCTGAGCAAGGCATTCTCCCAACATTTCTGTGAAGGTTTCACAAGATGGTTGGGGTACCAGGACACTACAAATACAAAAATAAGCTCATAATTCACCCTAGACCATGCTAAAAGTATGTTATTAATAACAGGATTTTAAAGCAATGAAAAATTTCTGTAGTTGAGCAAGGCTTTTTGTTAAAGCGGTATTTAAACAAGGCTTGTGGGGGTAAAGGGAGTAACTGAATTGAAGAGACAGTTTTCTAGGCAGAAGGAAATGGTGTAAACAAAGAGAGGACTAGAGGGCACATGTCAGATAAAGATGGATGTTCACAAATCACCTTTTTGGCTGGAGTACAAAATGAGTGAAGGGGACAAGTGGAGGGAATAGAAGAGGTTCTTTGGATACAGATTATGAATTGCCTCAGTATATCTAGGAGAAGGGACTGTGTCCTGTAAATGGTGAGGAGCCTAAGCCTGTAGAAGGTTGCCCCAGATTTGACAAATACTTAACTGATTTTTTATCCTCAAAGGCAGTAATTTATGTTTACCTAAAATAAACACAGTCCTAATGATATCACCATCTTATAGACACTATAGACACCTAGGGAGGATGTTAGGGGAGACCATGTAGGGAAGAGCAATGGTGTACTCCTCCTCCTAATAGCCAAGGTGGTATCAGAGACCTAATTTGAAAAATGAAATCTCATTCTCACCTAGTGGTAACAAGGAGGCCTCCCCACTGGATGTCAACCAAGGCTGAGTGGACAACCTGGACTTCCATGTTCACCTGATAGTGATGAGGCAGAGCCCCCTTCACCAACCAGAATTCTGTAAAAGGAGACCTGTTAAAGCCTAAGATTTAAGTAAGATCCGGAGTCTTAAACTATAATGCCCCCAAATGGCCAGGCTTCAGTAGAAAATCATTTGTCATACTAAGACCCAGAATAATCTCAAATTGAATGAGAAAAGACAATCATAAGACACAAAAACCAAGAAGACACAGATATTAGAATTATCTGAAAAACACTTTAAAGCAACTATGATAAAAATGATTCACTGAGCAATTATGAACCCACTTGAAACAAATTCAAATGTAGAAAATCTCAACAAAGAAAAAGATATAAAGAAGAGTTAAATAGAAAGTATATAACAAAAAAAATATCAATAGCCAAAATTAAAAACCCAGTAGATGGGTGCAACAGCACACCAAGAGGGGCAGAAGAATCAGTGAACCTGAAGATGGACAACACAAATTCTCCAAATCTATACAAGATCAATTATTTATAGAACTGAAAGAGTATTCAAAGAAATGGTGGCTGGTAAATCCCCAAATACAGAAATAAACATAAAACTACAGTGGCAAGAAGCTCAACAGACCACAAATAGGATAAACCTAAAGAAATCTACAACAAAACACAAAGTCATTAAATTTCTGGAAACTAAAGACAAAGGAAAAAAATTCTTTAAAAGCCACAAGAGAGAAATCACACAGGACCTGCAGAATAAACAATTCCCGTGAGGGCAGATCTCTCAGCATAAACTATGGAGGCTAGGAGAAAATGGCACAGCATTTTTCAAGTGCTAAAAGAAAATAATTGTCAGCTCAGAAGTCCATATCCAGTGAAAATATCCTTCAAAAAATGAAGAGAAAATGAAGGCATTCTCAGATAAAGGAAATTCAGAGGACTTACTACCAGCAGACCTACTCCAAAAAGAATGGCTCCAGGAAATTCTCTAACAAATGGAAAGTATGTGATAAAAGAAATTATCTTGGAGTGTCAGGAGGGAAGAACAGAAAAACAAAAAATACGGGCATATGTAGTAGAAATCTCTTCTCCTCTGGAATTTCCCAAGTTATTTAAGAAAACTGAAGCAATGTATGTAAATATTTAAGATAATTATTATAAAAGGGAGATATTAAATGGTGCTTAAGGAAGGTAAGAGTTGTACACTTTGCTCAACTGGTAAAATGTTAGCATTAGTAGACTGTGGTAAGTCAGATATAGGGTTATACTTAGAGTCACCATTAAAAACACTATACAAATTTATATATACTCAAAAACACTACAGGCAAAACAAAATGGCATTCTAAAAAATGTCCAAGTAACTCAGTGGAAGGCAGAAAACATTTTTAAAAAGATGTGAAAACAGAGAGAACAAACAACAGAACCAAAAGAATAAAAAAGCAATCACTATATTAAATGTAAATGGTTTCAATACACTAATTAAAAGACAGAGAATGGCAAACTGGGTTAAAAAAATCAAACAGCACAACAAAAAACACAGCTCAACTATATCCTGTCTATAAAACTCACTTCAAATGTAATGATGTGCATATGTTGAATGTAAAAGGATGAGAAAACATATACGAGGCAAACATTAATTTTAAGAAATGAGGAGTGGTTGTATTAATATCAGATAAAATAAACATTAGAACAAATTATCAAATATTGAGGGGGACGTTCTGTAATGAATACAGAGTGGTATGGAATGCATGTTCATGCCTCCCCCCCAAATTCATATGTTTAAATCTTAATCTCCAATGTAATGGTATTAGAAAGTGGGGTTTTTGAGAGGTATTAGGTCTTGAGGGTTGAGTCCTCATGATGAGATTAGTGCCCTTGTGCAAAGAGTTAAGAGAGTTTGCTTTTCTCTGCTTTTCACCATATAAGGACACAGAAAGATGTCTACAAATAATTATGAGGGTTTTCACCAGAAATGGCCAGCACCTTGATCTTGGACTTCCAGCCTCCAGAACCATGAAAAATAAATTTCTGTTTAAGCCATCCAGTCTGTGGTAATTTATCATAGCAGCCTGAGCTGGCTAAGACAAAAGGTCAAACTACCAAGAAGACACAGAACCTAAATATATATGCAGCACACACACACTAAAAAATAATGTGATATAAAAGTGGAGGAGCAAGATGGTGGAGGAGTAGGAGACCTTAATTTCGTCTGGTCCCAGGAATTCAGCTAGATAGGGATCAAACCATTCTGAACACTTATGAACTCAACAGGAGGTCGAAGAAAAGAATAGCAGCAACTCTCTGAACAGAAAAGCAACCACTTTCTGGAAGGTAGGACATGCGGAGAAGTGAATCAGAGGCGATATTCAGGAGGGTAGATGGCAGGGGAGGGGGCCTCCGTCGACCGCTTCTGGCGAGTGACAGAGCCACGGAGCACAAAATCGGAACTTGTAGAAGTTGGCTCCGCTGAGGGACGTCACTCCAGTTGCTAAGCGGGGGGTGGAAACCTCACTGGGGCAGTATGGTCTCAGGACCCTCAGGGTCACAGAAAGACTGGGGTACCTGAGTGTGGCAGAGCCCCCAGATATCAGAGCGGGGAAGCCGGCTGCAGAGACGGAGCCGACGGAGCTCGGGGTTGCCATAATCCGTGATCCATGGCACAGTCGGGCCACTGCTTTTCCAGCGGGGACCCAACAAACGGCAGATCCAGGGAGACTCCCTTCCTCCCCAGGGAAGAGTGGCATGGGGGTATACCACAGGGATCTGCTGGGTTTGGAGACTCCACACCGAGTCGGGTGCCAGAGATAGAAATGCACGGTCACAGGCCGGGTGAGCATGGAGCATGGCCGGAGACAAGGGAGACGAGAGTGACTGACTGCTTTTCTCTGGGGGCTCACAGAGGAGTGGGGAAAAAGAGAGATAAACAACTACTGGATCACGAGGGCAGAATTCGAGATAAGTGATACCATAAGACGAAACAACATTAGAATAATTGGGATCCCAGAAGAAGAAGAAAGAGAGAGAGGGGCAGAAGGTATAATGGAGCAAATTATAGCAGAGAACTTCCCTAATTTGGGGAAGGAAGCAGGCATCAAAATCCAGGAGGCAAGAGAACCCCCTCAAAATCAGTAAAAATAGGTCAACACCCCGACATCTAATAGTAAAACTTACAAGTCTCAGAGACAAAGAGAAAATCCTGAAAGCAGCTGGGGAGAAGAGATCTGTAGCCTACAATGGTAGAAACATTAGATTGGCAACAGACTTATCTACAGAGACCTGGGAGGCCAGAAAGGACTGGCATGATCTATTCAGAGCACTAAACAAGAAAAATATGCAGCCAAGAATACTATATCTAGCTAGACTGTCATTGAAAATAGAAGGAGAGATAAAAAGCTTCCAAGACAAACAAAAACTAAAGGAATTTGCAAACAAGAAACCAGCCCTACAAAAAATATTGAAAGGGGTCCTCTAAGCAAAGAGAGCATAAAAGTAACATAGATCAGAAAGGGACACAGACAATATACAGTAACAGTCACCTTACAGGCAATACAATAGCACTAAATTCATATCTTTCAATAGTTACCCTGAATGTAAATGGGCTAAATGCCCCAATCAAAGGACACAGGGTATCAGATTGGATAAAAAAACCAAGACCCATTGATATGCTCTCTATCTGCAAGAGACTCATTTTTGACCCAAAGACACCTCCAGATTGAAAGTGAGGGGGTGGAAAACCATTTACCATGGTAATGCACACCAAAAGAAAGCTGGGGTGGCAATCCTTATATCAGACAAATTAGATTTTAAACCAAAGACTGTAATAAGAGATGAGGAAGGACACTATATCATACTTAAAGGGTCTATCCAACAAGAAGAACTAACAATTATAAATATCTATGCCCCTAACATGGGAACAACCAATTAATAACAAAAGCAAAGAAACACATCGACAACACAATAATAGTGGACTTTAACACCCCCCTCACTGAAATGGACAGATTATCCAAGCAAAAGATCAACAAGGAAATAAAGACTTTAAATGACACACTGGACCAAATGGACTTCACAGACATGTTCAGAACCAAAGCAACGGAATACACATTCTTCTCTAGTGCCCATGGAACATTCTCCAGAATAGATCACATCCTAGGTCACAAATCAGGTCTCAACCAGTACCAAAAGATTGAGATCATTCCCTGCATATTTTCGGACCACAATGATTTGAAACTAGAACTCAATAACAAGAGGAAAGTCAGAAAGAACTCAAATACATGAAGGCTAAAGAGCATCCTACTAAAGAATGAATGGGTCAACCAGGAAATTAAAGAAGAATTTAAAAAATTCATGGAAACCAATGAAAATGAAAACACAACTGTTCAAAATCTTTGGGATGCAGCAAAGGCAGTCCTAAGAAGAAAGTACATAGCAATACAAGCCTTTCTCAAGAAACAAGAAAGGTCTCAAATACACAAACTAAGCCTACACCTAAAGGAGCTGGAGAAAGAACAGCAAATAAAGCCCAAACCCAGCAGGAGAAGAGAAATAATAAAGATCAGAGCAGAAATCAATGAAATAGAAACCAAAAGAACAGTAGAACAGATCAACGAAACTAGGAGTTGGTTCTTTGAAAGAATTAACAAGATTGAGAAACCCCTGGCCAGACTTATGAAAAAGAAAAGAGAAAGGACCCAAATAAATAAAATCAGGAATGGAAAAGAAGAGATCACAACCAACACCAAAGAAATACAAACAGTTATAAGAACATATTATGAGCAACTTTATGCCAGCAAATTAGATAACCTGGAAGAAATGGATGCATTCCTAGAGATGAATCAACTACCAAAACTGAACCAGGAAGAAATGAAAACCTGAACAGACCTATAACCACTAAGGAAATTGAAGCACTAATCAAAAATCTCCCAACAAACAAGAGCCCAGAGCCCGATGCCTTCCCAGGGGAATTCTACCAAACATTTCAAGAAGTATTAATACCTATTCTTCTGAAAATGTTCCAAAAAATAGAAATGGAAGGAAAACTTCCAAACTTCTTTTATGAGGCCACCATTACCTTGATCCCAAAACCAGACAAAGACCCCATCAAATAGGAGAATTACAGACCAATATCCTTGATGAACATGGGTGCAAAAATTCTCACCAAAATACTAGCCAATAGGATCCAACAGTACATTAAAAGGATTATTCACCACGACCAAGTGGGATTTATCCCTGGGCTGCAAGGTTGGTTCAACATCCGCAAATCAATCAATGTGATACAATATATTAATAAAAGAAAGAATAAGAACCATATGATCCTCTCAATAGATGCAGAAAAAGCATTTGACAAAGTACAGCATCTTTCTTGATCTAAACTCTTCAGAGTATAGGGATCGAGGGTACATACCTCAATATCATAAAAGCCATCTATGAAAAACCCACAGCGAATATCATTCTCATTGGGGAAAAACTGAGAGCTTTCCCCCTAAGGTCAGGAACACTGCAGGGATGTCCACTATCATCACCACTGCTACTCAACATAGTACTAGAAGTCCTAGCCACAGGATTCAGACAACAAAAAGAAATAAAAGGCATCCAAATCAGCAATGAAGAAGACAAACTCTCACTCGTTGAGGATGATACGATATTTTATGTGGAAAACCCAAAAGAGTCCACCACAAAACTGCTAGAACTCATACAGGAATTCAGTAAAGTGGCAGGATATAAAATCAATGCACAGAAATCAGTGGCATTCCTATACACCAATAAGACAGAAGAAAGAAATTAAGGAGTTGGTCCCATTTACAATTGCACCCAAAACCATAAGATACCTAGGAATAAATCTAACCAAAGAGGCAAAGAATCTGTACTCAGAAAACCATAAAATACTCATAAAAGAAATTGAGGAAGACACAAAGAAATGGAAAAACATTCCATGCTCATTGATTGGAAAAACAAATATTGTGAAGATGTCAATCCTACCTAGAGCAATCTACACATTTAATGCAATCCCTATCAAAATACCATCCACTTTTTTCAAAGAAATGGAACAAATAATCCTAAAATTTGTATGGAACCAGAAAAGACCCCACATAGCCAGAGGAATGTTGAAAAGGAAAAGCAAAGCTGGCGGCATCACAATTCCGGACTTCAAGCTCTATTACAAAGCTGTCATCATCAAGACACTATGGTACTGGCACAAAAACAGACACATAGATCAATGGAACAGAATAGAGAGCCCAGAAATGGACCCTCAACTCTATGGTCAACTCATCTTCGACAAAGCAAGAAAGAATGTCCAATGGAAAAAAGACAGTCTCTTCAACAAATGGTGTTGGGAAAATTGGACAGCAACATGCAGAAGAATGAAACTGGACCATTTCCTTACACCACACACAAAAATAGACTCAAAATGGCTGAAAGACCTCAATGTGAGATAGGAGTCCATCAAAATCCTCAAGGAGAACACAGGCAGCAACCTCTTCGACCTCAGCCACAGCAACTTCTTCCTAGAAACATCACCAAAGGCAAGGGAAGCTAGGGCAAAAATGAACTATTGGGACATCATCAAGGTAAAAACTTTTGCACAGCAAAAGAAACAGTCAACAAAACCAAAAGACATCCGACAGAATGGGAGAAGATATTTGCAAATGACGTATCAGATAAAGGGCTAGTATCCAAAATCTATAAAGAACTTCTTAAACTCAACACCCAAAGAACAAATGATCCAATCAAGAAATGGGCAGAAGACATGAACAGACATTTTTCCACAGAAGACGTCGAAATGGCCAACAGACACATGAAAAAGTGCTCAACATCGCTCGGCATCAGGGAAATCCGAATCAAAACCTCACTGAGATACCACCTCACACCAGTCAGAATGGCTAAAATTAACAAGTCAGGAAACGACAGATGTTGGCGGGGATGCGGAGACAGGTGAACCCTCCTACACTGTTGGTGGGAATGCAAGCTGGTGTAGCCACTCTGGAAAACAGTATGGAGGTTCCTCAAAAAGTTGAGAATAGAGCTACCATATGACCCAACAATTGCACTACTGGGTATTTACCCCAAGATACAAATGTAGGGAACCGAAGAGGTACTTGCACCCCAATGTTTATGGCAGCAATGTCCACAATAGCCAAACTGTGGAAAGAGCCAAGATGTCCATCGACAGATGAATGGATAAAGAAGATGTGGTATATACACACAATGGAATATTATGCAGCCATCAAAAGGAATGAAATCTTGCCATTTGCAATGATGTGGATGGAACTGGAGGGTATTATGCTGAGCAAAATAAGTCAATTAGAGAAAGACATGTATCATATGCTCTCACTGATATGAGGAATTCTTAATCTCAGGAAACAAACTGAGAGTAGCTGGAGTGGTGGGGTGTGGGAGTGATGGGGTGGCTGGGTGATAGACATTGGGGAGAGTATGTGCTATGGTGAGCGCTGTGAATTGTGTAAGACTGTTGAATCACAGACCTGTACCTCTGAAACAAATAATACATTATATGTAAAAAAAAAAAAGAAGATAGTAGGAAGGGAAAAATGAAGGGGGGGAAATCGGAGGGGGAGATGAACCATGAGAGATTATGGACTCTGAGAAACAAACTGAGGGTTCTAGAGGGGAGGGGAGTGGGGGGATGGGTTAGGCTGGTGATGGGTATTAAAGAGGGCACGTACTGAATGGAGCACTGGGTGTTATATGCAAACAATGAATCATGGAACACTACATCAAAAACTAATGATGTAATGTATGGTGATTAACATAACATAATAAAATTTAAAAAAAGAAAGAAAATAGATAGATATTGAACTATAAAAAAAGTAATGTGATATAACTGAAAAATGAAATAGACAAATCAACAATTTTAGTAGGAGAATTCAACATTCTTCACTCAATAACTGAATGAATAACTAAACAGAAAATTTGGCAAAGATATAGACAACTCAACATGATCCACCACCAGAATGAAATTGAAATTTATGAACACTTCACCCAACTATAACAGAATACACATTTTCCCCAAGTTTCCAAGGAGCATATACAAAGATAGAAAATATCCTCAGCCATAAAATAAACCTCAAGAAGTTTAAATGAATTGAAATCACAGAGTGTGTTCTGTGACTATAGTGGAACCAAACTAAAAATCAGTAACAGAAAGACAACAAGAGAATCTCCATATACTCATAATTTAAACAACACTTTTCCAAATAATCCATATGTCAAAGAGGAAATTTCAAAGGAATTGAAATAATGCAATCAGCTGAATGGAAATGAAAATACAGCATATGTAAATTTGTGGGATGCAGGTAAAGCAGGGCTGAGAGGGAAATTTATAGCACTAAAAACTTATGTTAGAATCGAGAATGTCTTAAATCAATAATCTAAGCTCCCACATCTCGAAACAACAAAACATAAAGGGTAAAATAAATTCATAGCCAGCAGAGGAAGAAAGTAATTAAAATAAGGTTAGAATCAATGCAAGTGAAAACACAGTACAAAAAAAACAGATACACAAACCTGAAACAGAGAAAATTTATGAAAGAAAACTCTAGTTCCTTAAAAAGATCAATAAAATTGACATACCTCCAGCTAGGCTAACAAAGAAAAACAAGAGAGAAGATACAAATTACTATTATCAGAAATAAAAAAAATAGATATCACTAGAGACCCTATAAACATCAAAAAGATAATAAGAGAATATTACTGACAACTCTACACACTCTAAATTAAATGAAATATACCAATTATGAAAAGTAAAAACTACACCAACTTTTATTTTATTTATTTTTTAGAGAAAGAGAATGCATGTGTGCATAGGAGTGGGGCAGGGGGAAGGGTGCAGGGCAGAGGAGAGGGTGGGAGAGAATCTTAAGCAGACTCCCCGCTGAGTGCAGAGCCTGATGTAGGGCCCAATCTCACAACTCTGAGATCATGACCTAAGCTGAAATCAAGAGTCAGATGCTTAACCAAAGTGAGCTACCCAGGAGCCTCTCCACTACTTTTGCAATGTGAAACCAAAAATTTAAATGGCTTTATAACTATTAAGAAAATTGAATGCATAAGTCAAAACCTTCTGAGAAAAATTTTTCTCAGCTCAGATAATGTCACTGGAGACTTGTGGAAGTTTAAAAAATTAACACTAATTCTACACAAAATAGAAGAGGAAGAAATACTTTTTAGTTGTTCTACAAGTATTTTCCCAATATCAAAACCAGACTCAGGCAGTACAGAAAACTACAGAATTATATCTTGCAAAATTTCTAAACAAAATACTAGCAAATATATTCCAAAATATGTAAAAAGAATTAAATACATTACCAAGTGGGACTCAATTCAGGAAAGGAAAACTATTCATTATTTGAAAATCAATCAGTATCATCCATTATATTAAACAGCTAAAAGTGAAAAATCAGACAATTATATAAAATAGTGCAGAAAAAGAATTTGACAAACTAATATACCCATTCATGACTAAAACAACAAACAAAACAAAAACAGAAAAATTCAGAAAACTAGAATAGAGGAAACTTCCTCAACTTATTAAAGAGCTTCAATAAGAAATTTACAACAGGGGCACCTTTGTTTCTCAGGTTAAGCATTTGCCTTCAGCTCAGGTCATGATCTCAGGGTCCTGGGATTGAGCCCTGCATCAGGCTCTCTGCTCAACGGGAAGCCTGCTTCTCCCTCTCCCTTTCCCCCTGCTTGTGCTCTCTCTCTCTGTGTGTCAAATAAATAAATAAATCTTAAAAGAAAGAAAGAAAGAAATCTACAACAAACATGTAATGCTGAAAGACTGAATATTCTGCCCTGAAGACTTCAAACAAGGTAGGATGTTCACTATCATCAGTGCTATGCAAAATGTAACTGGAAACTCTAGCTAGTGAAATAAGACAAGAAAAGGAAATAAAAGTTTTGTAGATCGGGAAGATTGTAATAAAACTGCCCCTATTTACAGATGACATGATAATCTATATAGAAAATGCCAAGTAATCTACAAAAACCTCTAAAACTAATAAGTAATTTTGGCAATGTCACATAATAAGAGAGCAGCATACAAAAACAAATTATATTTCTATATACTAGCAACAAATATGTGAAAATTAAAATATAATATCATTTACAATAGTTCAAAGAGAGTGAAATACCTAGGTGTCAGTAGAATAAAGGGAGAGACATACTATGTTCATGAAAGGGAAGACTTACCAATAAAGTTGTCAATTTTCTCCAAATTGACAAATAGTCTTAGTTAAATACCTATTATAATCCCAGCAAGATTTCTTGTAGATACAGATATGACTATTCTAAAATTTATAATGAAAAACAAAGGAACTAGAATACTTAAAACAATTCTGAGAAAGAGGAATAAATTGGGAGAAAGCACTCCCCAATTTCAAGGCTCATTATATAGTTACACTAATCAAGATTTTGCTGGAGGGTAGACATAAAGATCAATGGAACAGAAGAGAGATGCTAAAAATAGCTCCATACAGGTACAGACAACTTGTTTTTGACAAAAGCATGAAAGCAATTTGATGAAGGAAGGATATTCTTCTAATAAGTAGTGTAGGAGCAATTGGATATCTAATTGAGGGGAAAAAAAAGAGAGAGAGAGAAAAGAAAAAGAAATTTGATTTAAACCCTGTTATACAAAATGGATGAAAGATTGAAATGTTAAATGTAAAAATATAAATCTTTTAGCAGATGACACAAGACAAAAATCTTCAAGACCTAAGGCCTCGTGAAGTACTCTTGGACATGACACCAAACATACATGGGAAAAAAAAAAAAAGATAACTTGACTTTGTATAAATTAAAAGTATTTGTCCTGTGAAAGATCCTATAAAGAGGGTAAAGAGGCAAGACATAGACTGGGATAAAATATGTGCAAACCACATATGTGATACAGGCATCATATCTAGACTATATTAAGAACTCTCAAAACTCAACAGAAGAAAAAAAGAGCAATTCAATTAGAAAATGGGCAAGAGTCATGAATCCATCTGTCACCGATGGCAAATAATCACATTAAAAGATGTTCAACATCTTTTGAACACTAGTGTTAGGGAACTGAAAGCTAATACCATGAGGAGATATCACTACACACCTATTAGAACACATAAAATAAAAAATAGTGACAATACCAAATTCTGGCAAAGGTACAGAGAAACTGAATCTCTCATATCACTGATGGGAATACAAAATGATAGCCACTCTAGAAAACAATTTGCCTTTTTATTTTTTATTTACAAAACTAAAAGTGTAATTACTTTTTTTTTTTTTTTTTTAAAGATTTTATTTATTTATTTGAGAGAGAGAGAGTGAGAGAGAGCAAGCACATGAGAGGGGGTAGGGTCAGAGGGAGAAGCAGACTCCCCGCCGAGCAGGGAGCCCGATGCGGGACTCGATCCCGGGACTCCAGGATCATGACCTGAGCCGAAGGCAGTCGCTTAACCAACTGAGCCACCCAGGCGCCCTGTAATTACTTTTTGAACCAGTAATTTCAATCATGGATATTTATTCCAGAGAAGTAAACACGTATGTCAGCACAAAAGTCTGAACATGATTATTCATAGCAGCTTTATCTGTGAGAGCCCAAACCAGGAAACAAGCCAAAGTCCTTCAATAATAGGTGAATGGTTAAACAATTGTAGTATGTCTGTCCAATGGAATACTACTTAACAATAAAAAGGAAGTGATTATACACACATCAAGTTGCATGGATCTCAAGGGCATTATGTTTAGTGAAAAAAGTCAATCTCAGAAGTTCACACACAGTATGATTCCATCTAGGGTCTCATGAACATGCCAAAATTATAAAGATGGGAAACAAATTAGTGGTTGCCAGGGTTTAAGGATTGTGCACATGGTAGAGGGAGCTAACAGGACAGGACTATAAAAGGGGTAGCACAAGGGAAATCTCTGGTGATGGAATAGCTCTATATCTCTGTATCTTGATTATGGTGGTATTTATACAAATCTACCTCTGTGGATAAAACGGTGTAGAACTATACATACACATTGTGCCAGTGTCAAATCCTGTGCGCCATGTTTATGCAAGATGTAACCATTGGGAGAAATTACTGGGTGAAGGGTACACAGGATCTCTCTAAGTTTACAACTTACTGTAAATCTGTAATTATTTCAAAATAAAAAGCTTGTAAAAGGAGGGGGTTCTACCAACTCGTGAACAAGGTAGGTACATTGATGTGTTCTAACGCAGGAAATAGACTTCCCCTGTATGCTCTTACAGACAGTCTGTCATAGATGCACAGATTTGTGAGCTCATTGTGACTTGACCTGAATGGAGCTTGGACCTTCATGCTGGGCTGCATTAGAACCATGGCCAGATGCACAGCTCTGATTGCTGAGTCTTTCTGACTACCCAAAAGGTATCTGTTGGCAGCAGGGATGCTGTGAAAAAATAACCCCAGACTGCCAGGTCTGAAACCCCCAGAGCTGCTGTGGCTTCCATCACCTTTTTGTTTTAGCTGAGGTTTGACCCAGATTTCTCGTTTCTCTTCCATTTGATTCAGTACTTAGTCATTGAGCACCGACTACCCTGGGACAAGCACTATATATGGCCACTTGCAGAAGGAATACACTGATTAACGGGAAATGCTGACTGTGGTCCCATCATCTCAAAATCGATGGCCTCCTATTCAGAGTTTGGCCAGGCACCGATCCATTCCTCACCAAACAAAACAAAACAGTTAACTAAATCTGCTTAAGGATCTGAAATAAGGGGCTCCTGGGTGGCTCAGTCGGTTAAGCAGCCGCCTTCTGCTCAGGTCATGATCCCAGGGTCCTGGGATCGAGCCCCATGTCAGGCTCCCTGCTCAGCAGAGAGCATGCTTCTTCCTCTCCCTCTCCCTGCTGTTCTGCCTACTTGTGCTCTCTCTCTCTCTGTCAAATAAATAAATAAAATCTTTAAAAAAAAAAAAAAAAGGATCTGAAATAAGCCACGACTCATAACATGTTTATGTAGATTCTTGACTTTTACCTCAAGGAGCATTCCTCATGAAAAGATAAAATTTAAAAAACACAAAAATGTATGGAGATTTTGACCTAATAATAGTTCAGAAAATCCATCCTAAGGGAGTTCTTCAAAATATGGGATCAAACAATATGCAAGATGTTCATCATCAATATTAAAATATAAGACACGAACAACACACAAAAGAGTATATGCTACGTGAATTACGGCACATTCCCGGTTATGGAAACTACGTAATAATATATTAAAACATCGAATGAAAAAATGAGGGAATTTTTACATACACTAGATTGGTATCTATATTTTTTAAACATAGATTTAAAAGAACAAGGGAACAAGATTGGGAGGAATATACTAAATCTTAATTGGTTTTGTGTTGCTGTGGGTGGAGTCATAAGCCTTGCAACCGTCTCTTTTCTATTCTCTTTTATCTGTTATTAGTCATGCAACTAATATACAATTTAACAATACAATTTTTAAAAGATTTACTTAGTTATGAGAGAGAGAGGGAATGAGTGTGCAAGTGGGGAGGGAGGGCAGAGGGAGAAGGAGAGAGAGAATCTCAAGCAGACTCCCTGCTGAGCTTGGAGCCTGAGGCAGGGCTCAGTCTTACCCCAAGATCATGACCTGAGCCAAAATCAAGAGCCAGATGCTTAACCAACTGAGCTACCCAGGCGCCCCTACAATTTTTAAACATAACAGATAAAATTAAATGTCTTTTGATTACTGTCCCTAAATCTATTCCTACCTCTTGCCAAATGCACAAACACATAAGCACACACCCTAGTGATAATTTCTCTCATCAGTTTGGTGTGCTTTTTCTTGAAGTCCCTTCCCTATACATTTACGACATATATTGTTACGTTGCAGCATCATGTTATATGGATTGTTTTGTTACTTGATGTTTGTATTCAACACTGACTTAGAGGTCATTCTATGCCAATATGTGTCTTTATGCCAATATCTACTATTTTAATTGCCAGATTTGTATCCCATACTAGACTTTTTAACCATCTTTCCATCCATGGACATTTAGTTGCTTCCACTGTTTTGCTATTTCAAAATTCTGCAATGGACATTAAAGTCTAAGTCTGTGCAGTTCACAAATGTCCTATAATGTGATTATATTAATTTTATAATGAAAAACACATTTGAAAACAAAATGATTTGATTATATTAACAATCATGTTATTGGGAAATCAATCATGCATTTTATAAAGCATTAGAGGAAAAAAATGTACTTTGGACAGGAAATTCTAATTATCATATATTAAATGCAAACCCTAATGACACTCAAGTGTTTTCAATATTCTTTAAATATATTTTAATTTAAAACTTAAACACAATGTTTATGCAAAGGCAATACATTATTTTCAGGAACTTCTAGGAGTAAGATTAACCCAGAGATATGGCTTTGCTAAGACATTTTTTTAAATTATATTATTTTCCTGTTGAGACTCTAGTAACGGTGATTTTTTTTAATTTTGTTTGTCAGGTATTTTGGATCTCAGTCCCTCTGTTGTATTTGCAGAGACAGAAAAATCCACGGGGCTTCAGAAGAGCTACTTTTCAACCTTCTAGGCTCCAGACATCTTAAGTTTTCTAGAGCTGAAGTAATTCTATAATTAACCTCACCTTTTCTTCTACTCATCAAGCTGTAGGAGTCACTCCCCAATGAAGATTAATAATCATTTGAGGGAATTTTTAATTATTCTTTTATTCGACTGACACAAAAACTAATCTAGTGACAAATGTGTTTATTTAATGTAAAAGAGGAAAATTGAAAAATAAGCATCGTGTTCTATCAGGAATGAATTAACACACACACACAGTGCCTTCCAGGTTCGCGCGTCTGTGAGACAGCCTGCTGCGTGAGCAAACAGGCAGTTAATAAAATAAACAGTTCCAAATTAGCTAACTAGTGAAAAAGAAAAATTTAAACCTAAGCTTACAGATAACAATGTTGCTTGGCTTATAAATCGAAGCTGAGTAGAAAGGTCAAACTGAAGGACAAGTTATGAACTGCACAAAATCTGTAGTAGATTCTTCTCCATCTGACATTCTATTGCCTTTGTTTAGGCAATCATCAGATATTGCCTGGATGGTGACAATGGCCTTTAAGGGGTTCTCACTGCCCTGCTCTTAGCCGTTCAGAACTGACAAAAACAGCACATTCGTGCACATGACCTATCTCAACTGTAGTTCTGATCATCTGCTCAGATCCAACAGGGGTGCACCAAGGCTTTAGCAGAAACTTACTGCTTCTTTTTTTTTTTTTTTTAAAGATTTTATTTATTTATTTGAGACAGAGAGAATGAGAGACAGAGAGCATGAGAGGGAGGAAGGTCAGAGGGAGAAGCAGACTCCCTGCCGAGCAGGGAGCCCGATGCGGGACTCGATCCCGGGACTCCAGGATCATGACCTGAGCCGAAGGCAGTTGCTTAACCAACTGAGCCACCCAGGCGCCCAGAAACTTACTGCTTCCTAAGAGAACCACCAGGTCTTTCAGAATCCACATCAGCCCAGTGCCTAGCCAATTTCTTCTTCCTGCCTGTCCCCTTGCAGGTCCCCCACCCCTACCCCCAAGCATGGATCTGTTTGTAGCTTTCGACACTCCATGCTCCTTCCCCTCTTTATTTCACTCAAACACTCTCCGGCTGGAATTCCCTTCTCTCACCTGCCTTGGCCTGGTGAGATCTCTTCAATCTTGAAACCCAGTCACAGCCTCCAGGAAGCCTTCCCTGACTTTGCCTTCCCATCTGGGTTAAGTGCTCCCTGCAATGATCCCATGTGTACAGTTCTAGCACTGTGTCCACACCTTATTTTAGTATATATCTCTGACTCCCTGTCCCTTCAGCAATTGTAATTACTTGTATTTAAACCTTATAATGAATGTCTGGCACCCAGTTATATAACTCAAAAATATTTGAGTAAATAAATAGATGAATGAATGCATGATGAATGAATGAGCTGACTACACATAGATGCCAGAGTTTTTTCACCTGTTCTTGTTTTGGGGTGCCTGGGTGGCTCAGTCAGTTAAGCATCTGCCTTCGGCCACCTGTTCTTGTTTTTTTTTCCAAAGGTTTTGAATCTTTTTAGACCTAGGTCAGGTTATCTGTGTTCCCTGAGACCTCCCCAACTATTTAGGTCCACAGACATGGGGCTTCTCTTTTCTGAATTTAGTTCCCATTTTGATTCCAATTTAGCGTCTATCTGCTGGAGCTGATTCAGGCCACAGAAATTGCTCTTAAATGATTGGTAGCTTGAATTAGCTATCATAGGAGTGTTTATACCATGGACATTGACAAACCCTGCAAAAGAGGGGTTTTTTTGTTTTTGGAAAGCCAGCTGTTACATTTACCAGCACACCACTTTGCATATGTGTGTGAGTGCATGTGCATATGTGTGTGTGTGTGTGCATGTGTGTATATATATATATATTACTTTTACTTTGTGTACATTTTCTTACCCTAACAGTATTTTAAGACCTAAATGATAAGAAGCCTATATTTCTTATATAAATAAAAAAATTATGTGCTTACTTATTTCTAGAATATGTCTTACACCTACTTCCAAAATGTGTTGTCTAGATAAAATATTAACTTCAAGATCTAACTGTAAAATAAAAACAAAAATAATGTGAGAGCAAGAGAAAAATCCATGTCACTAACATTCAGATTCGCATAGCTACTATGACTAAGAATGAAATATTAACTCTGTGCTTCATTACAGGTAAAAGAAAGAAAATTGGCATTTTTAAAATTTTACTTTATTATCTGCTACTAAATAGTGACTAGAAAGATAATGTACATTGGCACTGAACAAAAGCATAATAAAAATTTATTTTTAACTCACTCTGGCCATACATAGTATCGTACCTTATTTTCACTTGGTCTTCACAATAACAGAGGTAATTCTGATTACTGTCGTGTAATGAAAAAGACACTGAAGCTTAGCAAGGTTCTGTGCCTTGTCTCAAGTTCATTCAGTGCTGGTCAATGTGTACATGACCACGAACGGTCATCACAACTCTGATCCGTTGTTCCTAGTCATTATGTTATTCTGCCCACCTTGGCTACCAGGGTAACATCTATCCTGAAAATTTTATACAACAGACAAAAATGTCTTCTCTGTGGTGATTATTTACAAAAAACGCCCTAAATAAGTAGAGGTCATGAATTTCAGAGGTAACTCAGGGAAGATGGTTTCAGTAGGGCTCAAGAATACAGACCCTGAACACAGCTGTCCCGGGATCTAACCAAGCAGGACAGGACTTCGGAGCCTGGAGGCATCACGTATGGATTACTTTTAACACTAACTTCCTCAAATGCTGCTTACCCATTTACCCAGCCCAAGAGCTGGGTTTTCTGTACCAAAATGAGAGACAGTTCAAAGTTAAAGCCTTGATGGCAAAGGTTTGAGTTAAAAACAAAGTCCCGTACAGGCCAAATCCACTCATGGTAAGAAGGTTCCAGTGTTGATGTATAATTTGAACCTTTATTAAGGTTTCATTTGGATTAGATTGTTTTGGAATCGCTCACTGCTTTCCTATATAACATAAACTGTGGAATGACCCAAGCTTACAAGCAAAGAATTGTGTGCTGACTCCTCTGAGCTCTTGCCCAAATGATTAACAGATACCACGTGCAGTTAAGTTCCACACAAAAACCAAGTTTCTCCTATTTATCCAGTCCCATGTAAGGTGTTGAGTAAACAAAATTCAGTCCCTGTTCTTTAGGACTCAAGTCTCATCAGAGAGGGGGAAGCACAAGAACATAAGCTGTAGTGTGGAAAGGGCTCTCACAGGTGCATCTTCAGGATGCTAGGGCAGCATAGGGCAAGGGGGTGTTAACACGGGGTGGGGGTGGAGGAAGGGCAGGTGGGGTATGGAGATAATGGAAAGCTTTAGATCTCACTGAAGATGGATCCAAATACTCACTTCTACTTGTTGGTCATTTTTCTGGATGTAAATATTCTTCGATGATTGATTATACTATGAACTGGATGAAACAGTTTGTTCAACAATAAGCCTAATTCTTATAACACAATAAAAGATACAAAGCAATGTGTGCCTTAAAAAGGTGCAAGTAAGTGGTGCCTGGGTGGCTCAGTCAGTTAAGCATCAACTCTTGATATTGGCTCAGGTCATGATCTCAGGGTCTTGAGATCCAGCTCAGTGTCAGGCTCTGCACTCAGCAGGGAGTCTGCTTGTCCCTCTCCCTCTGTTATGCTCTCTCTCTCTCTCTCAAATCAATCAATCAATCAATCAATCCTTTAAAAAAATGTACAAGTAGGAATGTGTGGTCTTTCTGTGTAGACTGCATGATCCTGGAGGATGCAGGAGGATGCTTCCAGGAGGAGACCGCCCTTGAGCTGGGTCTAAATAATATCACTCAAGTGCCAGGGTAATGTTGTGACCTAAAATAAGCTGGAAAAATGAATAACCAGAATTATAAACACAACATTAAGATAAAGGCATGGATGCAAAGCCTGGGAATGGAGGTGATAAGCACAGTGCTTACAAAATCTTCCTCACCAAGGACATCTGTTGGCTAATCAGAGACTTTTTTTTTCCCTTAGGATTTTATTTATTTATTTGACAGAGAGAGACAGCGAGAGAGGGAACACAAGCAAGGGGAGTGGGAGAGGGAGAAGCAGACTCCCCACTGAGCAGGGAGCCTGATGGGGGGCTCGATCCCAGGACCCTGGGATCATGACCTGAGCCGAAGGCAGACGCTTAACCAACTGAGCCACCCAGGAGCCCCTGCTAATCAGAGTCTTAAAGTTTTTAAGTCATGTGCAATTTGTGGTTCATGTTCTCTGCTACCAGCTCCAAATCTGTTCCAAGTTTTCAGTGATGGACATTCTTCCTCTCTTAAAGCATCACATATAGCATCTTACTATTATGTGCAACTGGTTATTTCCTCTGAACATCCTAAGCTCAAGGATGATACCTGTCCCCAGAGTGTCCCCAGAGCCACACACAGTCCCTGGTATGTCGTGGGCACTTGGTGGGTTTTGTCGCTGGGCTGTAGAATGGTTCTTGTTAGGTTCATTAACATTCATAAAATTACCAGAAGATGCCCATCACCACACCCTGGTACCCTTAATGAACCACTAGGGATGGCAGAGTGTGGCCCAGAGCCACATATGAAGGTTCCTTGAGTAACCTAAGTAACTGCATGAGCGAAACAGCCCCTCATACTGAGTGATGATTGGACCACCCAGCCAGCGGATACACAGTATGATGCATTCCAGGGAGAACCGGTGCGGGTGCCGAGAGGCTCTCTTGTCTTCACAGCAGGTGTCAAGAGACTTGCCTGACAAGTTAGACAGCTCACGTGGTAGAGCCTGGTGTTCTGCCCCCAGAGCTTGTAGGAGAAAGGACACTGCTATGTGTTCAGAGTATCAAGCATAAATCACCTACTGATTCCGGACCCGTGAGGCTCCCCCTGCCTGAGACCCCCTCCCACGTCACTTACACCTGGATGCCACTAAGCCCAGCCCCGCTTCTCACGGGCTTTTCCTGCCCTCCTCACTCCTGGAACCTGCCAGGACGCGTTGGCACCGGGCCTGCCTTTAGGCATCCTGAGTAGGGCCGTTGAGGACCTAAATTAGCTGGGATGGGTCCATTTGACAATCAGCAGGCCAAACTGGCACCTGCTGTCTGAGTCACTGCCTTTTAACTGTTTATTAAGTGGTGACAGTGACAGCTAAATCGTGAAGAGGAAGGGCCCTTTCTCTGTGTGTTCCGGTAACGTAATGCTCCATGAAAAGGCAAAAGCATTATTACCATGGGTGGTGCTGACAGAGGAGGGGGCCGCATTATTGTAGACCACAGGACGAGCACGCAACCAGCTCTATCTTCTTTTGTCTCCTGGGGAGATGGTTCGTCGCAAGCCATTCCAGTATGTAGCCCTGTCCTCCATAGCCCTGGCTTTGGGCAGCTTCGACAAGCATTTGGAGGACCTCTGGAGGCTCTTGGCAAAATGAAAACCTCCTCATTGTTACTGTAACATTTTTGTTATTACTTGAAGAGGCCCAGGAAGTCATTCCGACGAGCTCATGAGCGCGTGGCCTTGTCTGAGGCTCCCTGATTAGCTGAGGTGGAGACCGGCCTGTATTTTCCATCCGCTGGTGGGTAGGACAAAGTAAGCTGGCCCGGAGATGAGCCAATATGGGATGGACTCTCTAGGGGGCGACCTCATCCGGGGCATTGGGAGGGCAGGGCCAGAGATGGATGTGGCTTTCTTCAGTTTTGCCTTTAGTAAGACCTGTCTGCCCTCCCAGGATCCAATTTCTGAATGTCAGGAAAATACATGTGTGTGCACACGCGAGCATGCACACACACACACACACACACTTTTGTAACAGCACACATATTGCCTGCTGCAAGCAGTGCTAAGTTCCTAGTGCAAGCAGGATTCATGAAACAAGAGACCCAAGGCAGGTGCACAGAGGCTTAGACTCGAAGACCTGGATTCAAAAGCCCCAAACCCTCTACTTCATGCTGTGCAGTTTTATCTTGGATGAATCTCTTGGTTCTTCCATGCCCAGAGTTTTTTTATGTTCAGAATGAGACTAAGAATCCCTACCTTGGAGGGTGGTTTTAAAGATCAATGAGTTCATTCAGGATTTCTCCACCTCAGCACTATTGACATTTTGAGCTAAGTAGGTCTTTGTTGTGGAGGCTGGCCTGTGCATTGGAGGGTGTCTAGCAGGATGGGCGATAAAACGACAACAATGAAGAAGTAACAATATTTACAAATCATCTAAGTGGGCATACTGCAGGTTAAGAAACCTGCCCGATTTCAAAGTTATGGGACAGGAAATCAGATTAATTTAGCATGGTAACATTTTGGCTCTATGCTACCGTGAAAATGCTGTATTAAATTAAACAAATTCTGTTTCTTTCTTCCTAGTAAAGGGGAGGGAAAAAAGAAAATGAGTAACACATTAAATTGCCAGGATATTAATTATACAGGGCTACATATTAAATGTTATGCATCTAAGGAGCTAATTTTCTTCACAATGTTATTATTACTTGTTACTTGTATAGCACTATTGACGTAAACATACTGTTTTATAAATACTCCCATAAAGTTTATTGCTTTTATATGAGTGTGCCATATAATTATGCATTTACCTTCTAATAAGAGATGTGAGAAGCACAACTCACTCACGGCAAAACTCCACTGCATTCGCATCCATCTGACTTTCTAAAAATCTCTGGGTAGCAACTACAGTCGTGTTGTGCTAGAAACAGAATTGGTATCATCTGAGTAAACAAGAGTCTCAAGAAAAATCTATTTTTGTTATTTTTTTTTCTACTTTAAGGAAACAGGCCACTCTTTCTCAGAAAGAGTTTCACACCGTGGGGTATTTTTTGGAGGAGGGTATTTTTGGTTTTTTGTTTGCTCCTCCACCGGGCTGATCTATCCCTGTCAAGTCTGCAAGGCGAGTTGCACGTGGGTGGAAAGATAAACCACACTGAATGTTCTTGTTGAGAGTTAGGTCACCTTAAATACCGCATGGCAAGTTTCTTCAGAAGGGAGAAAATGCACCAAAAAGAAAACACACACACACAAAAATGATTGACATGCCAATATGGATTCTATTCTAGAAGGCAGCTTAGCTTCTTCAGCTCAGATTACTCATGTGAGCAAAAGCCCTCCTGCCCTTTCTCAGCCATGGGCAGGGAAGATGGAGGGCAGAACACGGTTCCCTCTGATATCCAGTGGCCATTGATGTACCCTGTGTGACTAGCCTTAGAGCATCTCTAGCTCAGATACATTTGCAGATAGTCCCTTGGGGATTGCAATATAGTCACTATATTGGTCAAAAATATTAGCAGCTTTGTGGCTCTTTTCCTTTATAATCCCCACCTGGTTTGTAGCATTAAATACCTAAGACCTTGGAAATGTTTCTTTTGTGCATACCAGACAGGACTCTACAAAACCAGGCAACAAAAATCTTCCATTTCCACCACTAGGATTGTAGTTCTCGACTTTGACAATAAGGACAGCCCCACAACTTATTTCTTCATTAAGAAAATGGGTTCAAAGTGAGAACTGTGTATCCCTGGGTTTGCCGGATCTGAGGACGCGGTGTAGCAGGTGAACTTGTCAGTTGGGTAAGATGATAAGGCCTGAAAACCTCCCAGCTGAGTTCCTTGAAAATTCCAAAGAGTAGGAGCCCATGGTAATGGGTAATATTGATCTTTGAAAAAAAATAATAAATGGTGATATGAAATAAAAAACAAAAAGATCTTTTAAAAATCTACATCACAGAGGTGCCTGAGTGGCTCAGTGGGTTGAGCATCCAACTCTTGGTTTCGGCTCATGATCTCAGGGTCATGGGATGTAGCTCCCCATTGGGCTTTGCACTCAGCAGGGAGTCTGCTTGGGGCTCTCTCCCCCTCCCCCTCGGCCCCTCGGCCCCTCGGCCCCTCAAATTAATAGATAAATCTTTTAAAAAAATCTCCAACACAAAGGTTTTTTTTTTAAGTGTCTATCTTTTTTATAATCTAAGATGTCTCTGCAGATATTTTAGTCTGGAGAAAAACTTTAGGAAATCTTTGTCGATATAATAGAATTCATCTAAAATATGTTTTAAACTATCAATGATTTCACCTAATTCTCCATTTGGAAATAAATTTATATTATACCTTGTTCAATCCAGTTTATCTGTAAGATATGAGGTATTCCCGCTGGGAAGGGTCAGAAATCCTCAGCCAAGTGAAGGAGGAAGTCAGGATATAGGAAGGGTCATGACACTTAGATAAGAAAGCAAGTGTTTCCTTCCTTCCTACCCCTCAGGCAGTGAATCACCGATTCAGGAGAAGTCCTAGAGTCCTGTGACTAATAATCCACTCGGAATTCATTCATTCTGTTCACTCAGAGTTGTAACTTCAGGGTGGATTTTTTTTTTTTTAAGATTTTATTTATTTGAGAGAGAGGGCACAGGAGCGGGGCGGGGGTGGGGGGGCAGGGAGGAGGGACCGAAGGAGGGCGGGGGGAGCAGACTCCTCACTGAGCAGGGAGCCTGATGCAGGGCTGGATCTCAGGACCCTGAGATCATGACCTGAGCCAAAGGCAGACAGTTTACCGCTTAACCGACTGAGCCACCCAGGCATCCCAGGGTGGATTTTTTTAATAGTTTGAAATAAATACTTCAGGGATTTGCCAAAACCCTGATCACCTCAGCTAGAAGCTGAGTTAATTTAACACTTGATATTGTGAGAAGTTTATTTCTAAGAAAAAGAAAATGTAAAATAAGAAAGTTTACCTAAGTAGTATGAGACAATAACTTAGATCGGAAATGGAAACCCATTACAGTAAAGTGATTTAAATAGAAAGGAAAGCAAGTGCATAGCTGGTAACTGTATGTCTCATGTTAAGAAAGTAGCAGATCTGGGGCGCCCGGGGGGCTCAGTCGTTAAGTGTCCGCCTTCAGCTCGGGTCATGATCCCGGGGTCCTGGGATCGAGTCCCGCATCGGGCTCCCTGCTTGGCAGGGAGTCTGCTTCTCCCTCTGACCCTCCCCCCTCTCATGCTCTCTCTATCTCATTCTCTCTCGCAAATAAATAAATAAAATTTAAAAAAAAATAAATAAATAAAAAGTAGCAGATCTGGGGCGCCTGGGTGGCTCAGTCGTTAAGCGTCTGCCTTCAGCTCGGGTCATGATCCCGGGGTCCTGGGATCGAGCCCCGCATCGGGCTCCCTGCTCGGCGGGAAGCCTGCTTCTCCCTCTCCCACTCCCCCTGCTTGTGTTCCCTCTCTCGCTGTCTCTCTCTCTGTCAAATAAATAAATAAAATCTTAAAAAAAAAAAAAAGAAAGTAGCAGATCTAATTCCTTTCACATGGGAACCACCAGATGCATCTTTGATTTATACTATTCCTTTACCCCTGAAAACTCCATGTGTGAGCACTGTCCTCATGTTTTGGGGGCTCTGCATACAACCCACTCAATGTGAAGTACTGACACTGCAGCATCCAAGATCAAGACTTTTCTTAGAATAAATTTTACATAGGAAATAAACAGGACTTTTATGAAATCACAAAACAATAGGAGCCAGATTCTCAAACTGCCTTCCCTAGTCTCAACAATTTGAAGTGATGTATGGGTGCTAATTGTTACCTCTTGAATCAAATTTTGGAGTCCCCAGTGCAAATCTCCTGGCCTCTCGAAAGCATTTGTCAGCACACAAAGGGTGAGGAGTGCTAAGGGAACTGAGCAGGGCATCAGATCTAGACTTAGGGGCTGTTGTAGGCTTCTTAGAGAAAATGATTTTAATCATTAGTGGGACTCAGTTTGGTGAAAGTGAGTTGGGAGGGCAGAGCTCCAGGCAGACCATATAGCAGGTGGGAAGGTCTGGAGGCAAAGAGCCTGGAACATTCTAGGAGTTTAAAGAATCCCAGTAGGTCCGTTTCAGGGTATGATGTAGTAATGGGGATGGGAGGAAGTAGGAAGTGCTTAATTGTGGGTGGGTCCAGAGAGTTGAGTAGGAGCCAATCTTAATGTGTAAGGACCCTGATGTACTTGTAAGCATTAGCATTTTATCCTTGGGGGGTTCTTCTAGATTAAGGGAGGAATCCAGGGAAAGGAAAAGTCGAGCCCTGTCCCATGAAGGGTGTCTCCACCTAACAGTGGTCAGGTGGTCTGCCCGGATGCCATTCGTGCTTGGGAGACAAATGGTCTTAAGGAAGAGATTCTAATCAATAAACTTAGCCAATGAAAGGACTTAACATTAAAAAGAATAAAAATGCTTGATACTTGATTTTTTCTGGTTTAAATCTAGAGGTTAATATTTAATTGATAACATTAATACATCATTATACTATCTTTTTAACCTTATACATATTTTCCATTTAAAAAACCTAAACATGTGTTTAAAATTTGGGGGAATAGTGAAGAGAAAAAAAAAAAAATCATTCTTGCTTCCACTAGTCTAATTCCACGAGCGCTTAGCAAGTCTTCAGTGGATTTTCTTCTTTTTTCCCTTGTGAGTGGGCATTTCACCACATATTGTGTACCTAGTTTTAACCTTAATTTTCCCATAACATTACATCAAAGATATTTTTCTTATTAGTAGAATTCTATAACCATCATTTTAAATAAAAAGATAATATTTCATCCAAAGATGCACCATAATTTATCTATTCTCCTATTCCTTAGATTATGATCAACATTCTGTTATTATAAATCATCTATTTATGTAAAATTTCCCTTTCTTTTGGATTATTCATTTGGGATTGATTCCTAGACCTGGAATTTCTGCTCAGTGTGTATCAAGACACTTCTGTCTCTTTGTTCATATTACAAAATATTTTCCAAATGGATTACACCAATTTACACTCAGACCAGACGCTCCAGAAGACAAACCTTCTGGAGGACTTCTGGGGACTTAACATCCCCACTCAGGCTCCACATTGTATCATCATTCCCGGCTGAGGAGAGAAGCTTGATCCATGCCAGTGTTTGTGGCAACCCAGCAGAGGGACACATACGTGAGAATGGTGTGCTTCTGGGCACATTTTGTCCTTTCAGTTATCAGGAATCAGTTCTCCACGCATCTCAGACCAAGTCTCCAAAACCATTTACGTAGCAGCCATGGAAGTGAGTGTCTCTCTCCAGGGCAAAGGGCAGACTTGTTTTCTGAGCAAGATAATAAAGCTAACATGTCCCTCAGGGGCAAGAAGCCACTTTCCACGACTGAGATTTCCTGCACTCAGTGTTTCTTAGCTGTGATACAGACCCAGGTGTGCACCGCGTGCGCCTGGGCCCACCTCCGCATGACCCCACAGCTTTGGCGGACAAGTGGAATAGATGCAGACGTGAGGCTCGTGCTGCCTGTTGTGTGTGGATAATAAGCTAAATGCACGTGGGATCACACTTTCCTCACCAGCTGAATCTCCAGAAGGGTAGTGAGTCAGGCTGTCAGCTGCAGAGGTCCCTGATGGCTAGGGACTGCTGGACCAGTGACAAGTCATACAAGGAGAGACCGCCAACGCCCGTACAAAAGAGGCTCCAGGAGAGGGCAGGAAACATGACCTGGCTTCTGATGAGAATTGTTAATTTTACCCATTTCCCGAGGGCCTATGTAGCAGCCATTCATATTTGCTTACAGCAGAGTATAAGGGTTAAGTGCTGAGGCTCTGGAATCAAACCTACTGAGATTCAACTGTCTGTTTCACTGCTTACTCCCTGAATAACCTCGAACATGCTTCTCTCCTCTGCAAGCCTCAGTTCCTCATGTATGAAACGAGAGTAATAAGAAAATTTGTTTAGTGAGGTGATGTATTAAGGTGCATGGCATGTAGAGCAGCTCAAAATATATACTGAATGTATGTTAACTATTAATTCTTTTTGGTACTTGATTATAAGACTTGAACAGATTTTCAGTCCTCCAAGGCTATGAATATTGATTATAACCAGATAATTTGGTATACAGAGACATCTTAGTTGGTAATCAACTTAGTTCTACAATTTTACTAAAGAAATGAGTGGAACCATGACCATGACCGACATGCTGAATTGGACAGGGGCTATCAGCAGGCAGGACTAGGATACAGGGTCCTCAATATCAACTCAGTTACCTGCCCATTGCAATTTATAATTTCCCTATGGTCATCAAGTCAGAGCTAAGTGCTGTGTAGGTAGAAAGCAAGGAAAAGAAAGACAGATTAAGTCAAGGAAAACCTAGAGAAGCCAAGGATTGCCACAGAACCACTCTTAAAACCAAGAGGATGGGAAGTAATCTCAATTACCCTGGAAGGGATATTTCTGATGGAAAATAAAGACTGCACATTCTGTGTGTTAAGAGTTAAATATTAAATAGCTTGCTCAGAAGGGAGATTCTGGGGTTCTCATTCTGAGACAATTTACTCTGACAAATAAAACCAAATTTAGATCTTGCCTACTAAAATCACGTAAGGAGGCATGAAAAGCAGCAATGGGGCAAAACATATAGGCGCAAGCATGAACATCCCACAAAGAGAAGATATGCTAACTCAGAAAGTAAAATGCTATTAATTCATAAATGTTGACTAAAATTGTAGAATGCATCTCAAAAGTATCTGTACCCACAATGATATTGTTGTACAAGTTACATAAGCTAATGATTAGGAAAGCCTTATGCAAGCTCTAAGGCCCTGTAGAAATGTAAACTCATATTAATTAATAATGTAAAGTAATATAATTAACATTTTAAATAATATTGCATGGGCATTTGATTAGTTGGAATAGAATATGCTATAGTAACAGCCCCTCTGTCTTAAGAGGTTAACTCAAGGTTTGCACTTCTCAGTCATGAATATTTGCTGGAAGTTGGCAGTTCCCCAGGGCAGTTTTCCTCCACAAAGTAATTCAAAAAAAATTTTTTTTTAAGATTTTATTTATTTATTTGACAGAACGAGAGCAGGAACACAAGCAGGAGCAGAGGGAGAGGGAGAGGCAGACTCCCCGCTGAGCAGGGAGCCCGATGTGGGACTCGATCCCAGGACCCCGGGATCATGACCTGAGCCGAAGGCAGACGCTTAACGAATGAGCCACCCTTGCACCCCAGTAATTCAACAATTCTTGTTGCTTTTATCTAGTGCTTCCGCCACCTCAACCTGATGCCTCCTTGCTCACCATGTTGGGGAAGAGTGCTTGAAGTCTGCATCCGGTGGTTTGTATTTTGGCCCAGAATTAGTGTTCATTCTAATATGCACAGCCCAGAGGTAAGAACTAACTCATCAAAGAGACAGGAATATGGGAAACAAACATGGTGCTTGGGAAGCTCCTCACTCTCTGCCACAGTCCAAAGTAAAATCGGTCAGTTCTGTTCCATGGACAATTTCTTCTTCTTTTTTTTTTTTTTTAAGATTTTCTTTATTTATTTGACAGAGAGAGGCACAGTGAGAGAGGGAACACAAGCAGGGGGAGTGGGAGAGGGAGAAGCAGGCTTCCCGCCGAGCAGGGAGCCTGATGCAGGGCTTGATCCCAGGACCGTGGGATCATGACCTGAGCCAAAGGCAGACGCTTAATGACTGAGCCACCCAGGCGCCCCACCGTGGACAATTTCTAAGAAGACCTCTAACTGTGTAATACATTTAGAAAGAGCTTCATGCAAAAGTTGCATAGAATCTTGACCAAAAAAACGGTGCTTCGTGTGATAAAAGGCTCAATTACCCACAAAACTCAAATATTGAAAACATGTCATTATATAGAATGAATAAGCTAGATTTCACTGTTTTGAAAGTTGGATAAGACCATACAAACTAGTTCAATAAAACAGAGCATTCTTCCATTGGAACACTGTGCAGCTAGTGCAAATAATGATCTGTATGGGCTAATGTGGTAAGAAGAATTGGCAGGAAAATATGTATACAGTATGATTCCATTTATACACACACACACTCAGACTACATTTACTAGGATCCCTTGCACTTAGGTGTGCCCATGGAGCTGAGCTGAAAGTTTGGTGAGAGGAAATGTCATGCTACCCACTCTCCAGTCTGCTTTCAGCCCCTCTCCTCAACAATGATTGTGCAATTAATCCCTCATCCAGAAGAACTTTCATTCCAGGGAGAAGACACAAGAGGAATGCTGTAACATGTGTATCCCCATGCTGGTTCTCTTTCTAATATCTAGATTCCAACAGCGTGTTTTCTTAATCCTGATCCTACCTGAACATTATTCCCTTTACTTTCAGATTTTTCCTCCTCTTTCCCTCACCTATTGTTTTGTGTCAAGGTGGGTAGATGATAGAGCTTAGAGAGTCAAAGATTCCTTGCTCTAGGGATAGACCTACCACGTATTAAAAGCCAACTATTGAAACAATGAGCCACGTATGTTCCTTACATTATCCCTGCTCCTCAAGTCCTAGTACTAGTGTATGAAATGGGTACCTCTGCCTATTTCCCAGCTCCTCCCTCATGCTTATCAGGGCATCTGGCACGTAGCAGAACCTCACAAATAATGTGTAATAAAAGAATAAGTGAATAAAGGTTGTTGTTGGAAAATACCACTAATTATGAAACCCTTTCTGCTGCCATGAAGTAGAGAGGATTTCCTCTAAAACCAACAGAGTTACCTTAGTGCTCAGCAACACTGACGTAGAAATGGGACAATGTGCAGTTCACAGGAAGTGGCTATTTCAGAGTATGGTTCATTTCTCTGGAGTTGTTGACTGAACCACTCAGGGATGTTAAAAGCGATATAAATGCTCTAACCAAGGGTTCGTGGCCATCTGGTTGGCCTCCTGGGACTAAAGCAACACCCAAATTATCAAACTTCTTCCTCCTGCTGCCGGAGAGTTCAATAAATTGATTTGACATTTGATTCTTGACAATCCGTGACTTTGGAATGGGGAGGAAGTGAGAAAACAACGAGGCTATGCGAAGCACAATTACCTATATGTAGCTTTAGGGTGGGCTTTTCGACATTCTTTACTTTGAATATGCTTGTGTCTGTCATTAGAGAAAGTCACCCTAAACCACATTCTGAAACCATTTGATGCAAAAGAGACTCAGAAATGATTGTGTCTTTACCAGTCTCTCCTTATCATTGCACGTTTATGCTACACGGAATGACTTCACCTCTTCGAAAGCTAGGTCCCTGCCATGGTCACCACCATCATCATTGTCATCGTTATCTCTTCATTCACTGAGCAACTACTGTGTGCCGCGGCCGAAGCACATACCCATATTGCTTGACTGCTACACAACAATCTTGAGCTATGTGCTAATACTCCCATATTTAGAAGAGGAAGCCAAGGCTTAAAGAACTAAGTTAATTTTCAAAAGTCATATATTCAGTAAGTGACAAAACTAGATTAAAACCCAAGTTTGCACAACTCTAGATCCTCTGGCTTACCCATTACTCTGTGGATCAAACCATAGCTTCACTTCATTTAATTTTGCACTTCCACCACTTAACTGAGAGGATGAAAGAAAGGATTAAATTATATATGTATTTGAGAGAGAATGAGAGAGAGAAACAAGAAGGGGGAGGGTCAGAGGGAGAAGCAGACTCCCTGCCGAGCAGGGAGCCTGATGCGGGACTCGATCCTGGGACTCTAGGATCATGACCTGAGCCAAAGGCAGTCGCTTAACCAACTGAGCTACCCAGGCGCCTGAAAGAAAGGATTAAATTATAAAAACAACTTTTCTCTGAAAATAAATATCCCTCAACTTCTGTTTGTTAAAAACAACCAGAAGAGAAAACACATATGAAAATCGCCATGATGTCAACGGAAGTGATAAGGAGCCAAGGGCAAGACATGCAGCCGAGAGTGCAAAGGTTTGCTCGCTTGCTCAGGAGAGTATCCAGAAGTCTGGTCTGGTCTGTTCACAGATCCCACCAGATGACTTAGCAGCTTCAATTTTTTATCTGTTTCTAGCCTATGGAGGTTGAGTGAGTCAGTGGCTGGCTCCCCCCAGATGCTCAAGTGTAGGTAGTATATTTTGGAGCAATCCTCTTAATGCCTTGAACATTGCATTTCATGTGGGATGCTTCCTGATAATTCCTTCTGGGTAGTTCTGACTCTGCTCCTTTGCCTTTTGATGGTGGCCCTTTACTGGTATAAATGTGAGTAGTCATTTTAGTGATTGCTGGATTGCAGGGGAAAGTAATAACAGGAATCCAAGACTACCTTAAACTACTCCTAAAGAGCCCTGTGTAGCCCTGAGTTGCTCTCAGAATTTAAGATAGGTGTCTAGAAGCTGAAGGAATGGCAAGTGGAAGGCATTTCCCTTCCTTCCAACGTCTCAGAGCAATGCTCAGAACACACCACGAGTTCTCTTTGTTCTAGCAACTACTTTCCTAGCTTTGTTCGAAGACCTAATTCAAGCAAGGCCAGACTTTCGTAAGTGGCAGTGGTTGGGGCTGAAACCGAAAGCTATGGTTCAGATGATGCAGGTCTATTGAAAGTTTTATGCATGTATGTTCTGTAATGAAGCAATCATAAAATTGAAATCATGAAATGACTGGTGTTCAGTGCCTTTCCATTTTCCAAGTAATTATTTGACTGCTCTGGTGTTTAGCAGCCTACTTCTGCTATTTTTTTTAAACTTTCATGAAGATGAAAAAGAGAAACATTTATAAATTGTACTAAAGGTAGGATGTGCTCAAAAGATGCAAAGGTACTTAAAAGGTACTGGAAAAAACACTGTGTTTCTTCTTATTGGGGTCTTACAAAACTTTGGATATGTGAGTACAATATTAAAACAACATTGGAGAATTTTTTCTTAATTTCAGAACCCTCCATGATCTAAGAAATGCTTTTTAATTATATTTTGGCTTTCGTAAGAGTTGGACCATCACCAGACATTATCTCTTTCAATCTGATACTTTAGAGGCTGGTGGTGAGCCAACTCAGCCCACCCTTGTTTTTCTAAATAAACTTTTATTGGAACATAACCACGCCCTCCACTTTATGTCTCATCTGTGGAAGTTATTCGTGCTACAAAGGGAGAGTTGAGTGGTTGCAACACAAGCATCAATAAAATATTTACTCTACCGTTTACAGAAAAAGTTTGATGACCCCACTTTAAATAAAACAGACATTATAGTAACTGGAGTTAGGCTTGTGTATATTTCTGAAATAGAACTAAATACAAACCTTGAAATTCTGAACCGCCATAATTTTCAAATACCTTCCATTTGTAGCTGCTAAAAATAGTGCTTTATCACTTTCTCTTCTTAACAAAATGCACTAAAGAACAAACTGTCATAACGAAAGACCTGTATGTGGACGAAAAGTATAGGACAGAATCTCCTGTGGACCTCAGAAAGGTTTTGAAAAGCAAACGTTACTCCATTTTTTCCAGACCTGTCCCTTTCCTATTGGCAAAATGAGAAGCATGACCCCCGTCACAGCTTCCCGGCCAGCGAGATCAAAGATGAACCTCTGAGAGCAGGCCAGGGTAAGGAAGCATAAACGCAGGGCTTCCCAGCCATGGCTTCACATCAGAAATACCTGGGGAGACGAAGCAGCCACCAATGCCAAGTCACTCATAGTAAGCACAGAGGATAACATACATGTCAGTGTGCAAACTTCCTCCCATTCTGTCCCCCACTGCAGAAGGCACAGCTGCCCACGTGCATGACATACTGTTACTAGATAGGTGGGTATCCATTAGCAATATGTGGTATTGTTTGCAATGGTTTAAAACTTCAGGGGCACCTGGGTGGCTCAGTCAGTGAAGCGTCTGCCTTTAGCTCATGTCATGATCCCAGGGTCCTGGGATCGTGCCCTGCATTGGGCTCCCTGCTCCCTCTCCCACTTCCCCTGCTTGTGCTCTCTCTCTGTCTGTCAAATAAATAAATCTTTAAAAAAATAAACTTCATATAAATGGTATCATATTATATGTATGATAATGAAATCTGCTGTTTTTGCTCGACATTATGTTTTTAAGGTTTATTCATATCAATGCATGCAACTCGATTCCATCCATTCTAACTGCTATATTCTATACTATTTTATGATTTTGCTAAAATTATTTGTCCTTTCTTGTGTTGATGGATATTTGGGTTGTTTCCATTATTCCATAGAAAAAAAAGAAATGGTTCAGTGTCCATTTGTGAACATACTTCCTTCGTGTACAGTGTGAGGATTTTTAAGGAGTAACTAAGGCAGAGCATGGGTGTCTCTCCAACTTCTCCGTCTCCTCTCCTGGTTCTTCCTCATCTCCGAGATTTCTAAATGTTCATGTGCCCAGAGCTCAGTCCTCACACCTCTGCTCTTCTCTATCTGCCCTAATTATTAGGGGATCTTATCTGATATTAGTCTTTAAATATCACCCAAGATTACTATCTCCAATCTGGTCATAAGCCCCAAAGCCTACCTTCTGTATATCCACTTGTTCACTTACTACATCTTCTTAGATGTCTACAAGGAATTTATGATAGGGGCGCCTGGGTGGCTCAGTCGTTAAGCGTCTCCCTTTGGCTCAGGTCATGATCCCATGATCCTGGGATCGAGCCCAGCATCGGGCTCCCTGCTCCACGAGAAGCTTGCTTCTCCCTCTCCCACTCGCCCTGCTTGTGTTCCCTCTCTCGCTGTGTCTCTCTCTGTCAAATGAAATAAATAAAATCTTTAAAAAATAAAGGAATATATGATGGATATTGTGAGTGCTCACCAATGATATCTCTCTTCCAGGCACACACGCTGTATTTCTCATAACGCTTTTTTAAAAGAATCTTTGAGTATAGTTGACACACAATGTTACATCAGTTTCAGGTATACACTATAGTATTTTGACAGGTTTGTACATTATGCTATGCTCACCACAAGTGTAGCTACCTCGTAACACTTTCATTGAGGTGGGAGAATGTGACTACTCATTGAGAAAATAAGAAACATGTTACATGTACCAGGTTTTCCTGGGAAGCTGCGTCACAGAGATTTGGTGCAGGAGGTTATTGGGACCAGACCTGAAGGTCACTGGTAAGGGGAAAGAGGGGAGGAGAATTGAGAAAAGTTCACTGCAATGTAACTAAAACAGAACCTTAGGTGATCCTATGAGGGCTTCTGGAGCTGGGATGGACCATCGGAGTTGTTCCAAATTGAGTCAAGAGCTGCCTGTGTTTCCCCATGTCAGCTGTCACTGGAAGTGGGCCACTTTAGGGAGAGGACATTTCCCTGGGCTGGATGGCTCTCTTTATAGGAGATAATCCATGGGGAGGCACATAGGGTGATCCATTGGTACCCAACTCTCCAGCAGTAGGGATAATGAATGCGTCAGACCTCACAGGGAATTCTGGGCAGCAGACCCCTGCATCCACTGCACATCCACAAGCTGAGGCGGTATAAGGACCCTGCCCACTTTTCCGATCCCGCCATTCCCTTCAGGATTGAGTGTGAAGACTGTGAGTAGAAAAGGCAGAGCCATGTCACTAAGTCATTGCATAAAAAGCAGTTGTCCTGGAGAATTGTCCAATGCACGATGGACATAGCCTCAGTGAGAAACAAACTTGTGATTTATACCATTAAGATTTGTGTTTGTCACCACAGCATACGCCTGGCGCAAACTGACCACTTAAATATCTCAAAATGAATATGTGCAAAATCAAGTTCCTGATTCCCCACCTCCTCCAAACCTACTCCTTTCTGCAGTCTTCAGGAGCTTAGTTAATGGAAATTCCATTCTTCCAGGTTATACGTTAAAAACTCAGGTACCACACCGAGCCTCTTACAAAGCCAGTTAGCTCTTCCTTTAGAATAGTCAGGAGTTATCCATATCTCACACCTCCAGCATTACTTCTAGTCCAAGCCACAGACAGTTCTCTCCCAAATTATTGAAGTCACCCCCTAACTGATGTCCTTGCTTCTGCACTCACTGCCCTCTATTTCAGCAGAGAAGACAGGGTGATCCTGTAAGACAACACTCTACCTCAAACCCTCCAGGAGCCCCATGTCACTCAGGGTAAAAGCCCAATCTTTCCAGGAGCTACGGGCCTTCTGTCATCTGGCCCTATGTTACTTCCCCATCCCTACGTGGCCTCGTACTCCCAATGGCTCATGCAGCGTCACTGACTTCCTTGCACTTACCAGCACGCCCAGCATGCTCTCACTTAGAACATTTGTGCTCATTGTCCCCCCAGGCTGCAGTGATCTCCCCCAGCTAGCCACTAGATCTCTTACTTCCTTCAGGGCTCTACTCAGATGTCATCTTAATACTGAGGACTTCCTTCACCACCACATACTTTTGAAAGAATACATCAATCAATCTCTTGTGCCTTATTGTTCTCTAGAAGGTGAGACATACTGTAAATATTTTTAAATTAAAAGATGAGCTCCTCAAGGGCAGGACTTTCTCTATTACTCACTGCTGTATCTGCTATGCCAAGAATAGCCACGCTCACGCTGAATATATATTTGTCAAATAAATGAATTGAATATATGCGGTTGCTCATTAGGACTAATGGTTTATAGATTACATTGGATTTTCTATGAAAAACATATTATATTTGCATTTGAGAGCAATTTTATCTCTTACTTAAATCTTTTTAAAAAAATATGTAACACTTTGTGAATTTGCGTGTCATCCTTGCTCAGGGGCCATACTCATCTTCTCTGTCTTGTTCCAACTTTAGTCTATGTGCTGTCAAAGTGAGCACTATTACTTAAATCCTAATAACTTTCTTTTCTCTTCTTTTTTTCTTTTCATATTGCAATGGTTAAGACTGTCAGTTCAACTCCTGAGGATTTTTTTTCCATGAAAGAGAGCTGAATTTTATCGAGTTATTTTTTCTGAATCTATGGAAATGATTATGTGGTTTTCTAATAATTAATTGATTTTTGATGTTTAGCCATCCTTAGATCCCCATTACCTGCTGGATCTTTGAAATCTATGTCAGAATGCAGAGCTCGAGAGACATGGGCCACAGATTCTGACTGAATGAGGCCTTGTTACCATCCCTTAAAGACAACTGTTTCCATATCACAGACTGTTCCACTGACAGGGATGGTGTTTCTTGAAGCTTTCTGAGGCAAAGGCAATACCTTCAGGAGCCTGACAGATATTGTGAGTCAGTAAACCAGGCTGGAGATGAAGTTTGATAAAGAGCAGAGCTCACCCTGAAATTCAGTGGTCAGGAATTAATCAGTATCAACAGATGGTTGCCATGAGCAAATGGAGCCCCAGTGTTGCTAGATCACCTGTTATTTGGTCAGAGAGACAGGCATCTGGACTTTTAAAGTGTAAACTAATTTTTACATGCTTTTAATTAATTTAAATTTATGAAAGAAGATACCATGTGGTCCAAGTATAATATATCACTAGGCCACTTTAGGACTATGAGTTTGAGACCTCCAGTGTACTAGAATGAGTTTGTGTCCTTCTTTGGTTTTAATAAACATTTTAATTCTTTTCTCTTGATTCCTTATTTGTAAATTGAGGATAACAATAATTGTCTCACTGAGTTGTGGTGAGTAAATAAGTTTCAGAAGCATGAAAGCAATGTTGAAATAAGAGAAAGTCCACTAGGGCTTCTAGGCTGGGAGTGCATCATTCTAGATGAAAAGGGGGAGGAGATGATGTAGTTCATGTCCATCATCCCTTGAAGAAACCAACTTTGAGAGCAGCCCATGGAATAGATCAATATAAGTCGCAGGAAGTGAGGAATAGGAGCTTTAATACGTTTTCCCTTCCTACCGTCCAGCACGACCCAAATATTATTTACCATAATGAAATGGAGACATTAAACCTCTCCTTGCTAGATGTCTGGGTGGGTTACATCGGATATTCTCCACAGAAGCTTGGACTATAGTTCGCGACATGGTGGGGGTGCTCAGTATATTTCCAGCCATTCCCTTTCTGTCCCTTTTAGCCCTTCATGTCTGCAAGGATAGGCAGGGCCCACAAAGATATAGGATACCAGAGTCCAGTCCTCAGGGAGGTTCTAGCCTGAAGGGGAAGATCAGCCAAATGAAGGACAATGGCCCTACGAAGCGTGGGGAGGGGGCATGGCTGCCAGGTACCAGTCATGGACCTGCCCGTGCCCGGCCAACACTGGCAAGTTTCTGCCTTAGTTCTGTGTGGAAAATGACTATTGGTGCCAATCCCGATGTTGACGGACTAAATGAGATGAACACATGTGGAAGGCACGAGCCATTGGCACAAAGTGAAAACTCAGTGATTGTGAATCTTTGCTGTTCTTTCTAGAGAGAAGCAGAATGGCATGGAGAGACACCTTGGCTAGTCAAAGAGAAGCCTTTGGAAGGCAAGGCCGTGTAAACCAGGACCCAGGAGATGGGTCGGTTGGACAGGCAGGGACAGTCATGGTATATGACACACAAAGTTTTCCAAAACAGGAACCGGAGAGAACAAAAGCACCCAGTGGAGAATGCACAGCAGAGGTGAGGGTAGAAGCTGGGTTCCTCCAAAAGCCGTCCAGCTGTGGATGGAATCAGGACCCCCCGCGGGCTTCGTGCGGGCTCATGTGTCCCCCGGGCAGAAAAGTCCAGTGTGTTTCTCTGGGGTGCGCCGAATCCTGGCTGTAAGCAGCCTGACAGAGGCCCTGTTGCTTAGGGTGCACCCGGAGCAGAGTTGCTGCGGGCTGGGGCAGCAGAGGGCACCGACGCGGCCCCGGGCGGCCTGGGACAGGCGAGGGCCCACCTGCGGTGACATCAATCCTGGGCTCACCTGCCTGAGCGAGCGGAAGGGCTCTGGGGATGCTGGGCAGGCTGGGGGCGGGGGTGCATCTGCGTGAGCCCCACAAACGAGGCAGTGAGCGGCCGCTGATTAAAATGCACAGCCTGAGAGAGGGCGAGGCCGCAGCTGGACAGCAGCTTCTCCGAGTCACTTGAAAAAGCCTCTCTCACAGCTGGAGAGAAAATAGCCCGGCGCCACTGGCCGGCCATTGTGAAATGCAAAGAGCCCTTCTTCGGGCGGAAGCAGCAGTTCACCCAGCTGTCGAGCATTTGAAATGTAAAAACCCCGGGGCTCCTGGGGAGGGCAGAAGACAGAGGCCACGTCAGAGGAAATGCAGGCTGCTCCGGGGGCTGAGGAAACCGTGGGCTGAGGCGCTCACTTTGAGCCATCAATAAGGCTTTCAGAGAGCAGGGCAGGAAAACAGTTCCGGAGGGAGGGCAGGGAGAGGGGCCGCCCCCGGGGGGCTGCAGCCGCGACCGTGCACGCGGACGCCCAGCCCGGGGCGCAGCTTGCACCGCAGCCCCCGCCCGACGGCCCCCGGGCCTCCCCCCCACTGCACACGCGCCCTGACGGGCCGCCACTGCCATCCCCGGGGTCCCTGCCCCAGGCCCAGCCCCCACCGCCCTCCCGGGTTCGGGAGGGAACTTTCTGTGCCCCTAGTCCCCCTGCCTCCCTGGAGGGCCCCAAAGCAAGCTCACTATCTTTCCCTGTCACTTCTATAATTCCCCTGAGTCTCACCTCCAGGCCCCCCACTGAAGAATCAGGTAGTCCTTCTCCAAGGTCTTTGGTCCCACAAACTTATCGCTTAGCAACTGTGTATCAAGGAACTGGCATTTGTCAGCCCTTATGCCACCTGCTAGGAATAAGCGGTGAGCATACACCATCTTTGACCTGGGGAGTTTCCAGTCCTGAATTGTAGACAGGAAGGTGAGTGACAAATGCAGTTATGTGTAAATTCTCCAATAGAGGTCCTCTAATCTCTGAGAGCACGTGACTCAGGCGCTGGGCCCAAGCAAGACGGTGTAATTCGGCTAAAGGAGAAAAAGAAATTCATCTGCTTTCCTTCCTGCTGGCGTCCTGAGCCGGGTGCTCTTAAGGGCTCCTGCCAAACCACAGGCTTGCCTGCACTGGGCAGCTTACCCTATTGTTACCCGTTCTCTTACCGCCTGTCTGCAGTTCCCACTGCAATCATGGAGCCTGCCATGTTTGTGTCCCATGTTCCCTCAAAACTGCTCCTGAGCTGGTTCTTTCATTGGTTCCTACATGAAATTTAAGGCAGTCTTTTTAATTTAATTTTATTTTATTTTTTACTTTTTTTGGGTCACTTTTAAGTGAAAGCCAAAGAATCAGCTTACTTGATATCACAAAAAATATAGGGGTTAAATCTCGGCTGGGTCCAGTCCCGTGTAGTAACCAACCCTGAAAGTGAGCAAAGTTAAGGCATCATCCCCAGCTAGACCTGTGGCCCAGGGGTGGGTTCCTTAGCCCTTCTCTATCTGGGCTCAGCTTGCAGGCTCTTATTGCTGCGGACACTAATACCTGGCCCTTCAGGGTTAGGGAGTTTGGGAAGGGGGTGGTGGATGAAGGTTCCTACTCCTCAAATTCACTCTGGCACAGCAGGTGTGTAAAACTGACCCTCTCTCCCCGGAGGTGCTTTTTTCGGGTCTTCACAATCTCTCCTTGTCTTGGAGCTCCTTACCTGCAGTGCTCTGGATGTGGAAAATGTAGCTCCCTTTTTATAAATCAGGCTCCAGACAGGAAAGCGGAAACTCACTGGTTATTTTAACAGAGAGAATTTATCTAGGGAATGGGCTAGAAAAGCATCAGACAAATTAAAGACAAATAAGGACATTGGAATCCCAGAGCTGTCGTTGGTGTGAGGGTGATCTGCCCTGGGTCTAGGCAACAGAGGGAAGAGGTAGGGTTATGAGAACGTGGACGCTTGGAGGAGGACCCTCCCAGAGCTGGATCCCAGCCTGGGAGGAGGGTGCTGCCCACTGGTGCTGATCGTTCAGAAGCTGAAGGCAGGACCCCAGGCAGCTGGGACTCAGACCTTGGAAGAAGGAGTGCTGCTTAGGGAGAGAGTGCTGGGGCTGGTTCTGGAAATGTGGACAGAACCAGAAACGGAAATAAAGCGGTGACCACCAGACACTGCAGAGAGAAGCAGGCTGCAGTGTAAGCCACTGCCATGAACAGTTGTGCAAGAGAAAGAGAATGGGGCCCCACGCACCTCCAGCCTTGCTGTCCCCCTGTGCCAACACCTGTGAAGGACGGCTCAGGAGGCCGGCCTGGCAAAGAACAAAGGTGCTTGCAGCCCAGCCCTGGCATCACAGAGCATAGCGTGGCGTGGGTCGGGAGCTGAGAGCAGCTGAACAAGGGGTGTGCCATGCCTGATGGCCACTTTATTTCCTTCCTCAGCACCCTGGCATCAGGGTATCCTTGGGGCAAGTCTTCTTTCCCCCTCGAACGGGCTAAGACAGTGGTGAGTCTACCACATCTGCCGTCTTGCTCACTGCCCATGCCTGGCTTGTGAAGAATAATCACACGTCCTTTGCCCGGAGGGCCAGCCTCCCCTTCACTCAGCTTTCACAGTAGCACTCCCACCCCAGAGTCCTTCAGGAGGGAGCCAGGGGCTAGCATAATGTGTCGGCGAAAATACAAGCCACAGATACCCAGGCTTCCAAGCGATTTCCCTTAAGTACCTTTTCTTTGACTTGCAATACAAGGGAATGTCCCTTATTCTTCGTGGGACATCAAAACCCCCACTAGACAAATCTTGCCCCCACTCCAGCTTCTTCTAAACTCCTCAGATCATCAGATGGGTGAGGGCTGTTGAGTCATGCAGATTGGTTTTCTCTTCTGCTTTCTGAGATCCAGCCTCAAGATCTTGCACCTCGTTCTGGAATATGACATCTGTCCATCTGTTAGTGCCTCAACTGAAATCTCCACTTCCACATTCTGTTAAATTTTAATTAACAAATTCAAAACTAGAGGAGAGTATTATATGTTCTATAAAAATGTCATTTATACATTCACTTCCCTACCATAAATGGGGCATTATCAAGATAACAAAGAGGAAGAGACATTCTTTCCTATGACATATACATGAGCTAAAGGGAAGATAAACTTATAAAGAAATAATTAGAATGTGGGACGCAAAAATTAAAGGGGGGGTGCTTTGATGAAGAATGCACAGATGCAGGAACTGGGTTTTGCACAACAGAATAGTCAGCTGGAGAAAGAACTAAAGACTTTCTGGACAGGGATGGCAGTGCCTGCATAAAATGGAAGAAGTCCTCAAAAACAAGCAGGAAACCAGCTAGTGACCAGGCTGCCACCAGGCTGGGAGCCTGGATCTACTGCTTAGATAGAGGATGTTGTTGTTTTATTTTGTTTTGTTTCCTTAAATGAAGACAGAAGAACTTGAATTTGAGAAACCCGTTAGGAGATTGATGTTGCAAGAATGAAAAATATGCATTTCTGAACTAAGGCAGGGAGAGTGTCTTGTTAGGATTTTAGAGATCAAAGTCGGGTCTTGGCGACTTGCTGGATTTGACAACTCAGGGGCAGAAAAGGCAAAAATCATCCAGATATTTTACATCATGACCCTGGTTTTATGGCCCTGCCGTTGACGAGAGGCTGGGGAGATGGAGAAGCAAGTGATGAGAAGACATGAGTGGTAATGAGTTTGCGATGAGAAGTGGGGAGTCAGGAGACAACTTGGGGCTGAGAGCGGAGCCCGGGAATCACTGCCTTACAGATTTCAGTCTACAATGCTCTCAACCCTATGGCACAAAGCCATGAAAAAAATGGATATTAGAATATATTGAAGTCACTGATATGTCAAATATACACACATTTTATGCATGGGTTTATTTGAAATCTCCATAGCTGATAAGCAAACCTTATACTTTGCCCAAATGACCGTTTAGGAGACCATTGAGAAAGACTGGTCCTTTCAAAAGACAGGTCACTTTTTTTTTTTTTTTTTGTCCTAAAGAACACCTTATTTACAGCCACAGAAAAATGCATTCAAAATCCAAATTTTGTTGCAACACAGTGACATCTAGTGTTCAGTTTGGCTATAACACCAAGAGGCAGGTCCCCCAGGGAAGCACTGAAGAGGGTTTCAACTTAAGATTCCAACCTGGGTTTTAAAGGAAAAGTTGTAGAGGAAGAGCAAAGTCTCATTATCTGGTCTTGCTTCTAGTAGGTCTAAAGCTCCATGGGGCACAGACACGCAATCACACAGGAGCCTCTGGGTCCAAGGTTGTGTTTTTAAACTAGAACCATGCATCTTCCTCACCTGATGGAGGTCTTCCCCTGCACATTTGGTTTTGATTAGGATATTTAGTTAATTGTCGTATAATTATTAGAACTTGGATTATCGGTTTGCTTTAATGATAGTCATTAACATTCTTATATGAATATAATTATGCTAAAATATTATTTGGTCCTGAAACTGCAAGAGTGGTTTGCAGATATATTCTGGAACTGCTAGCTTCACGACAGAGACAAGAAAGGTGCCTGCCAGTCTTGCTGGGTTTCCACTGAAGAACGGCGTTTCTGAGTGCATGTAACTCGATGGTAGGAGCACCTCGCCAGAAGTTAGATGTCCTGTGTTCTTGTCCCTGTGTCGTCATTGATTGGTGACCTGACCTAGAACAAGACACCCAAGACCCTGAGCTGCATCTGTAACTAAGGTGTAAGACTGGGTAACATTCCTCCTGTGTTTATCCTGAGACTCAGCAAGGTGCTTGCTTCTTCTATTTTGTCAGTCTGCCCAACTCCACTTGGACATGTATATTCTTTCCCTTATTTTATAAATGAGGAAAGTACAACTTGGAGAGATTAAGGGAATGTTCCAGTGGTCAGCTTGTCCGTGCAGGTGTGGAAGTGTGAGCCAGCAATGCGGGGCTCCGAGTTGGTAGGTCCTTCGCACGCACCCCAGCCGTCCATCACACTGAGACCAGTGGAGTGCCCGCTGCACTAAATCGTCCGTAACAGACCCTAAGAGCTTTTGCATAGGATGGGAAGTCAATGCTATTTTCTATATCTAATTCTATCTCTCTGTCCTCAAGAAGCAATTGGCTCAATATTATAATTACTGTCAGGAAAAGATATCACTGATAGAGATGCCAACACTAAAATCATTGGGTTTGGCAGTCTCCAAAACAGAAATGCTAATTCTGAGAACTTTATTAGACAGGGTTGTTTTGCTCATGCATTTGGATACAATTGTGTGGCGTATTCATCTTAGCAGCATGCAGGGAGGTTCCCAGACTCAAAACTACATACTGGGAATAAGGTTCAAATGGAATGAAGAGAAACAAAGTGAACTGATTCCTAGTAAGTATCCAATGCTGTTGTTACTGGGACTTGGCCACGTCATGCTTCGCGTCCCGGCAACCTTGGGATCAGGTGGCGGTCCTTCCCCCGGCCGCACGGAAGGCTGCACCTGCACTCCGACTTGTCTGCAACAGAGTTCTGTCTGAGGCCTCCTCCCATACCGCCCATCCGCGCAGATTTGATTTCAAAGTTTGCCAGATCCAGCATGTTACTGTGGAGGGAATGGGTCTCCTCCTGCACTGCTGTCGAGGACAGCCTCAGCCTGGACATTCGTCATTATCTCTCAAGTCTGAAAATCTGCAGACCCCCTCAACAATTCAAACTTTTTATTCTACAGATTTTTCCCTCTTTATGCAAATATATGTATTTTTTTCATTATGGATTGCAGTATTTCAAAAACGCTGATCCTTGAAGACAGCACAATTGGCCACTGAAGGATATTATTAAAGTCCATCCATACAATACTATGAGGCTGTTATAAAATTATGATATATTTGTGTGTACTAGCACAGAAGGAGCTCCAAGACATTTTTTTTTTGAAGATTTTATTTATTTATTGGGGGGGGAGGGAGAATGAGAGAGGGAAAGCACAAAGGGAGAGGGAGAAGCAGACTCCCTGCGGAGCAGGGAGCCCGATGCGGGGCTCAATCCCAGGACTCTGAGATCATGACCTGAGCCGAAGGCAGATGCTTAACTGACTGAGCCACCCAGACGCCCCTCCAAGATATAATATTAAGTGAAAAACTGTAAGCCATCAGCCTGGGTCTATTGCATATTGAAAGTATACGGCCATGTCCATGTTTGCTGATTAACCACAGTTACAGACAGTGCTTACTGTCTTCCAGGCACTGGTCCAAGAGCTTTACAAATATTAACTCATTTAATTCTCCTCACAGCTGTGTCAGGAAGGTGCTACTATTAATCCTCTGGATAAGGAAACTAAGTCATGGAAGCAATGAGAAACTTGCCATGGTTACACATGTCTCTGTCTCTCTCTGTCACTGTCTTTGTCTCTCTCCCCACATATGTATGTAGTGGGGTCTACAAGGGTAGAAACATCCAGCAAATTACCTGGTTTACTTAGGGAGTGACCAGAATTGCCATGTAGAAGAGGTTATTTACTGACTCCTTTATATACTTGGGCATTGCTATTTTTAACAAGTATATTTTCACATAATTCTTGGATAATGATCAAAGATATATGTTAAAATGAGTGTGGGATACAAGGTTTCAGCTGAAGAGTGTTCCAGGCCCTTCAGGCAGGTCTGAGGTTTCTTTCAGAGGTGGGAGATTGTTCGCCCCCTCCCTAAACCTGGACTAGAAACCAGGTCATTGTTTGAGTCCTTCGGGATAGCCTGCCGACTCTGCCATCTGCTCACCGAGCAGACAAGGTACTGAGGTCTTCCTTCCAATAGTTGGTCAGACCGTGAGGCCCTTCCCAGCATCTCCCTTCAGCTGTACCCACAGCTGGGCTTAGACAGGGAGATTCTAAAGGCGTTGACCCCAGTGAGTAGCTCCCCGACCTGGCTGATTATAGGGTTCACTTTGAAAGTTACTCAAAAAAAAAAAAAAATGTGCACATCCCCACATTCCATCTTTCATTCAAATTCAGCAGAACTGAGATAGGGTCATGGAATCTATTTTTGGAAAGTTCCCCAGGTAACGCTTCTGATCAGCCAAATTTAGGAACCAGATGATGCTGTGGGCCACATGTGAGTGATAAGGCAGAAGTACATGGAAGCAGGCGTTTTTCAAAGACATATGAGGGGTAAGTTCATGGCCCACGAGGTCAGTCAGCCAGAAGTCATCACAACTGTGATGTGAGCATACACAGGACCCCCAAGGGAACGGCCCCGCAAAAGCAAGCAGGGCATCAGAAGCCCAAAAGCACAGGCTGGGGACTGGAGAAAATGAAGACTTTAGGGCAGAAGCATGGTTTAATCACTCAACTCAAAGACACTGGAGAGCATGGAGCATAGGCTCCACTCCCAAAGAAGGTGTGGGGGCTTCCGCCACCTGCAGTGAGGTTACCTGGTTTCTATCCGCCCCCAACACGCTCCTGGGTCCTCTCGAGTGTCCCACCTCCCTGCCCTAGGGGAGATCACAGATGTCGGGGACAGAGCCGTGGAAGGAAATAGCAGTACGAGAGGGTGGTAGGGGTGACGGGTGGTGACACAAGTCACCCCCAGACTGTCAAACCACATGCTCCCAAAGGAAGAGTCGCTGTGGTACATTTTGCTATCTGTTAAAACCCTGCCACAGAGTCAATCCTCCTTAGCAAGACAGCCAGTCTTAACATCATTGGTCCGTGGGAAATGGCCCTGTTTGTGAGCATCTGATTGCCGAGAGAGTTCTCATTTACAGGCCACTAACAAGATTAAAGTGCTAATTTAAAAAGTGCTTAGCCTGGATGTTTGAGCAGCACCGCCTTGTGGGTCTATAACTGCTGTCTCTGTACTGGTTGCTAACAGGAGCCATTTCATTCCCTTGCATTGAAATGGATCAGATAAATCACATTAGGTGGGTTTACAGAGGCAAGCAATGACGGATCCCTCAGAACTGAAAGCTAAATAACCTGCTAGGGTCTGGCTTTCTTTCATCACACGCTCTATCTTCAAACCCAATACCTATTTAAAGATGCTGATAACACTCCAAATGCTCCTAGGCCTTGTCCTCAGACATAATGTGCGGTTCCACCAATGCCATGGAATTTAAACATTCTTGATACAGTCTATTAAAAAGAGGGACTGTAGCTCATTCAAATTCAGCAACTTCTAACAAAAAAATAAAAAATAAAAAGTCCATGAAATCACATGCTGCATTTGCAAAGGAAACCGGGTAGAAATCACACAAGGACGCTCTCTGTTCTGTCACTAAATTATCTCTCTTGGGCAGGCAGAACTGATAAGAGAACTCATTTTACACACACCTCAGGAAGGGAACAGGAGAAGATTTCGTGATCTCCCAAAATAGAAGGGAAGTTCACGTTTCTGAGGGATGAAAGCTCCCATGTACTTTACGAGCGACCGTTTGAAATTCTCCTTTAAATAGAGGCGAAGGCCTCCTTTGCGACTCGGGGTGCAGGTCACCCTGTTTGCATGGAGCCTGGCTCTCTTGTCGAGGTAAACTCCACACCCCATTGGGCACCATCCCTCCATGACAAGAATAAAATGAAATTGTGCAAGAAACCAAAATGAGGATGATTTTATGGAGTGTGGTGTTTGCAACATGGTATTTCAGAGTATTCTCCTATAGTTTTTAATTAAATGACGTAAGAGCCTTACCTTAGTCATCTCTGGAGGTTGACGCCACAATTAATAATGAACAAGTGAAAAAAACTGCTACTTTTTATACCTAGGTTCCGTAATTTGTTACCTAAACAGACCTGAACAGGGGACATAGAAGGAAGTGAGAAAAAAAAAAAATTAGAGAAAATTATCAGAGGAGTTTGAAAAATAGGAAAACAAAAATGGGTAAAAGGAGTGGACGGAACAGGGAAAGTATCACTGTCCACAGAAAGCCGGAAGTCTAAGGAATAGAGGTTAGAACGTGTTTGTGGAAGAATAGGACATTAATAAAGATGAAGGAGGGCCAAGCAGAAAGGTCCCACAGTGTGAAGCACATGTCTGCAGCACATGGGTTTGGGGCAACAAGTTCTGTACTTGACTGTGTCACTCACGGGCTCGGCAGCTGCAAAGATCTTTTGAATCTTCCGATCTTCACCCATCTTGTTTGTAGAACTGTGGTCATAATATCTACCTCATGAGCTTGTTACATGAGATATGAACAGCGTCACGTTCTGTGTCTCAAATAATGAGATACAAATGGCCACAAGGAACGCCAGGAACGGAAGGAGTGTGGCAGGTTGGCCGTGATGATAGTGGCTGTCACTTTGGGGCAATATTAATTATTTTTACGTGAGTCGACTGGTGCCTCGATTACGTTGCCAGTGCAATTGTGCAATATCATGATTATAAAATGGTTAGAAGAGAAATGATACCAGCGATTGTAATACCCATTAAATAAGAGAAAATACAGAAAATAGAATATTGTCTGAGTAATTTCTAAAGGCTCATTAAGGGACCCAACTTAAAAATCAGGGAAAGGATTTTGGAGACAAAAAAATCAAACTTCTTATGTCCAACTGTTGATTCTTCCACTTGTTCATTCAAGTGAATTAGTTAGAGACACTCCATTTTGGAAAGCATAGTCTACTGGGAGAGGGAAGATGCAGATACCTAAAATAAAATGGTGTAAGTGCTCTGATCAAATGATACAAGGTAACAAGGGAGAAGCCTCCTAATTATAGCATGGTTTGTAGGAAAAAAAAAAAAAGAGGTGTCTTTTTAACAAATTTTAAAGTTTGAGTATATTCTCAAAAGGGAGAGAGGGGCGGGGAATGGTCATTTGGACTTAGGGAATGGCACCTGCTAAGGGAGAGAAAAAGAGACAGGACCCCTGTTTTTGGAGGGTCTAGAAGCCTGCTGTGGCTGAGGTGGGAATATAGCACAGGAACAGGAAGCTGGAGAAGTAGGGAGACACTAAGAGTGAAGCCGTTATGTGTGTCCTGCTCTGGCAGGTGACGCTCATCCTGAAAACAACCGAGAACCAAGGAATGACTCGACATGTATGAAGACTGGAGCAGCCTGGTTTCGTGTTCTCAAGTGAGGAGCTTAGAAGTCACCACTCCACCCTAGCAATAGGTAAGAAGCTGAACAAACTGAAAAATCAATAACTCTTCTTAGATCCATAAGGGAAGGAGGTCACGGAGTAAACTGTGCCCTCCCCTCCAAAGTTGGAGAAACAGGCGAATGCAGAGAATCACAACCCAATGGAGCAGAGACTAATGTACCGAAACCTCCATGGGACAGTGTCAGAGCAGGAAAACCCAAACTGTACTTGATGAATGTGGACGTGTCTGAGATATAAGAACTCCAGGGGGACCCAGGCACACAGGGGTCTCCGCATGTTTGGAGTTTTACTCCAGAAGCTCTCAATCAGGTTCTCAGAGTGAATATTGGACTTTTGGCTGGGAGAGAAGAAACATAATCATTTTGAGCTACAATATGCCAGAGCATTCTGTTCTTTTTCACCAGGTCTGCTCTCGGGAGACAATATGTAACCTGCTGGGCTTTTGTCAGAGCCTAAGAAATACCCAATTCTGGCCCCCTCTAACCACCATGTCCCACCTAAAGGGGTGGGGGAAGAAAACAGAAAAACTGAGAAGCTAATGTGAAGTTCATAATCCAGAGGCACAGGCTTACCAAGACTGAGACCTTACATAGGACCAGAGAATGCTGGCCCATCCCCACATCTCACCACCATTACTGGAGGCCTATTTATAGCAGTTCTGCGTATTCAAGACGTCAAGGTTGGCTACCAAGAAAAAGTTACAAGGCATACTAATAGGCGAAAAACAGTTTGAAGAGACAGAGCAAGCATCATAAATACACTCAATATGGCAGGGAAGTTGGAACTGCCAGACGGGGCACTTAAAATAACTTTGATTAATCTAAATAGATAAAGAAAACAGTATGTACACAGAGAGGTGGATATTCTAAGAAAGAATCAGAAAGAAATGCCCCAAATCAAAATACTATAACAGGTACAAAAAACCTCTTGATAAGCTTATTAGTAGATTGGACATGGCTCAGGAAAGAATCTCTGAGCTTGCTGATATCTCAACAGAAACTTCCAAAACTAAAAGGCAAAGAGAAAAAAGACTGAAAAAAGGCAAACAGAAGATCTAACTCTGGTGAGAAAACTACAAGAGGCAGATATAAGCATAACGGGAAGCAGAAGAAAGAGAAAGAAACAGAAGAAATATTTGGAATAATAATGACTGGGAATTTCCACCAAATTAATGTCATCAAACTAGAGATCCAGGAGGATCAGAGAGCACTAAGCAGGGTAAGTGCTAAAAACAAAAACAAAAACCAAAAAACCAACCCTACAATTGGTTTCAAACTACATAAAATCAAGCTCACAAGGAACATTCACCAAGATAAGCCACATCTGGGCCATAAAATACACCTTAACAGATTTAAAAGAATAGAAATAATATGGTGCCTGCTTTCAGACCACAATGGAATTGTGGTAATAGAAAGATAGCTGGAAAATCCCCTAATACTTAGAGATTAAACAAAACACTCCTATTTTTTTTATTTTTTATAATTTATTTTTATTAACATATAGTGTATTATTTGTTTCAGGGGTACAGGTCTGTGATTCATCAGTCTTATTACACAATTCATAGTGCTCACCATAGCACATACCCTCCCCAATGTCCATCACCCAGGAACAAAACACTTCTAAATAACACATGGGCCAAAAATGAAATCTCATAATTTGTTGGGTGCAGAAAAATCATTTTTTAAAAGAAATTTATAGTACTGAATGCATATATTAGAAAACAAATATTTTATATATATATATATATATATATATATATATATATATATAATCTAAGCTTCCACTTTAGAGAAACTAGGGGAAAGAAGAGCAAATTAAATCCAAAATGAGCAGAAGACAATATAATGGAGAAAAATAGTCTTTTTAACAAATGGTGCTAGAAGAGCTGGACATGCACGTGCAAGAAAACAAATCTAGACACAGACCTTGTACCCTTCACAAAAATTTACTCAAAGTGGATCACACACCTACACATAAAACACAAGAGCCTAAAACTCCTAGAAGACAACACAGGAGAAAATGTAGATGGCCTTGAGAATGGCAATGACCCTTGAGATACAGCATCAAAAGTATGATCCGTGAAAGAGAGAATCCGTAACAGGGACTTCATAGAAACTAAGAGCATCTGCTCTGTGAAAGACATTGTCAAGAGGAAGAAAATATAAACCACAGACTGGGAGAAAATATTTGCAAGAGATTTACCTGATAAAGGACAATTATCCAAAATATACAAAGAACTCTGAACACTCAACAATGAGAAAGCAAACAGTGAGATTAAAAAATGGGCCGAGGGCGCCTGGGTGGCTCAGTCGGTTAAGCGACTGCCTTCGGCTCAGGTCATGATCCTGGAGTCCCTGGATCGAGTCCCGCATCGGGCTCCCTGCTCAGCAGGGAGTCTGCTTCTCCCTCTGGCCCTCACCCCTCTCATGTGCTCTCTCTCTCTCTCATTCTGTCTCAGATAAATAAATAAAATCTTTAAAAAAAAAAAAAAAAAAAAAAAAAAAAAAAATGGGCCGAAGGGGATTTTCACTTGTTTTCCCTGTGACGGCTCATCCATGTAACGGTAAAAATTAATAAATTTGTATACCTTTTCTCCTGTTAAGAAAATAAAAAATAAATTTGAAAATTTGAAAAATGGGCCAAAGACCTATAAAGACACCTCAGCGAAGAAGATACACAGATGGCATCTGAAACAATGCTCCACATCATATGTCATGAGGGAAATGCAAATTAAAACAACAAGATAGCACTACATAGGATTAGAGTGGCCATAATCTGGAACACAGACAACATCAAATGCTGACAAAGATGTGGAGTAAGAGAAACTCTCAGTCATTGCTGGTGGGAATGCAAAATGGTGCAGCCACTTGGAAAAACACTTTGGTGGTTTCTTATAAAAGTAAACGCATTCTTACCATATGATCCAGTAATTGGGCTCCTTGGTATTTACCCAACGAAACTGAAAACTTAGACCCACACAGAAAGCTACATGTGAATGTTTATAGGCCACTTTATTCATAACTGACAAAACTTGGAAGCAACCAAGATGTCTTGCAGTAAGCAGATGGATAAAGGAATTGTGGTCCATTCAGACAATGGAATATTATTCAGCCCTAAAAATAAATGAGCCATCAAGCCATGAAAAGACATGGAGAAACTTTAAATGTATATACTAAGTAAAAGAAGCCAATCTGAAAAGGCTACATATGGTATGGTTCCAACTATATGACATTCTAGAAAAGGCAAAACTATAGCCATAATAAAAAGGTCCATGGTTTCCAGGGGTTGTGGGAGAGGGTAAAGGAGAGAGGAATAAGCAGAGCACAGAGGACTTTTTAGGACAATGAAACTACTCCGTATGATACAGTAATGGTAGATACATGTCACTATACATTTGTCCAAACCCGCAAAATGTACAACACCTAGAGGGAACTCCAGTGTAAACTTTGGGTGGTGATAATGTGTCAGTGTGGTTTTATCAATTGGAACAAATGTACCCCAGGTGGAAAAAGTAGAAATGACCCGGAGGCTGTGTATGTTCAGCGGCAGGAGGTAGATGGGAAATCTTTGTGCCTTCTGTTCCATTTTGCTATGAACCTGAAACTGCTCAAAAAAATAAAGCCTACTAAGAAAAACAAAAATAAAAAGAATGAACCAGAGTAGGAGACTGATGGCAGCTGTAACTGGGTGGACAGGAGATAATGCTTGGGCATGAGATAACCGAGGGCCTAAAACTCAACTGGGAAGCTGATAGTGGGAACAGAGTCCATGGATCAAGTTAGGAGATCTATCTGAACTAGAACCCACAGGATTTAGGCATGGAGCATAGGCATGGAATATGGAAACAGGGATGATTCCTGGGACTCCAGGGCCCTTGTTGGGAAGGCTGCAAAGCTTTGACCCGCATTGACTTAGAGGGGCAATATGAACAAGGAGTAAGATTGGGTCAGTGGAGGAAAACAATATGCATAACCTCTTCGTTCTACAAAGCTCTCCATGGTGCTGGCGAGCATCCTGGCATTTTTGAGTACATTAACTTATATAACTCTCAAAAGAACTTGGCACATTAAGCATGCTCATATTCATTTTTTAGTAAAAGAAATATGGTTAGTGGGGTAAATAACGTTCCAAAATCCACCCTGTGCTTTTCCACTGCACTCCAGCTACCAGCCAGTAATAGGCTGGATGTTACCGTTTGAAAGTTCATGTTTTGATTTATGTTTTACTTATGTTCATTTGTTGATTTATGTTTTATTGGGCAAGAGCTAGTCTTTCTCTCCTGTTCCAAAATCAGGGAGAATTAATTCTGCCCACAGAGGGACTGAAAGGTCAATCAGCATCCTAGAATCAAATGCATACTTCATTCCTTGTCTTCCAGGGACAGAGTGTAAGGAGACCCTGCTCATTGACTCCATGGTCTGCCTGAATCGATGGTCTGCCAGCAACCCCCCACCAATACCTCCGGTGAACTCCCCTCTGGGAATACTGAGTCCAATAATCAGTCCAACCATCTCCCTACATGAGTGCAATGCCAGGTTGGAAGCAAATAGAACGCAGACTGGAAAAGGATTGAGAAAGAAGAGCAAAGGGAAAGGAGAGTCCTGATCCAGAAGTGAGAGCACCCAAAGGTGCTGGAAACATAAACCGAGGCAAGCTGCAGACATCCGTGAGTCTCAGCTGTCTCACCTGTAAAATGGGAGAAGCATTAATGTGGGATCCATGAAGAGAACCTTGCAGGTTTCAAGCAGTGATGCATCGTAACAATAATGCATACAGGGATCACTGCTGCCATACTGCGGTTCCGCATCTAGACTTCGTCCTCTGCCTGTTCCTGGTAGCCTCTGCTTCAATCCTCACTCTCGATTAAGGGAAAGTGTTTCAGAAAGGCTTCCTTGACCCCCAACACTTCAAAGCCCTTGCTGCCCAGGCAGTGAGGAGCTACCGGGTGGGACGCTGCATCGTTAATTGCCAAATACCAGTTGTGTGGGAGGAAAACCATCACCTCACTTAGCACAGCGATGATGACGACGACAAGTAAATCTCACTTTAAGAGGAGCAGCTTTACACTGATGCTTTCCTAAGGAGCAGCAGAGTCTGAGCTGGTGAGATGTTCTCAGCCACGTTTTCAGGCAGTAGACAGAATATTCCTTTCCCTACAGTAGAAATGTGGCAAAAGGGGGAAAACAAAAGGAATATGGAACCTCTGCTTCCATAATTAAAAACAGATCGGTCCCCAAATACTGATGCTAAGCATGAGTTGTGAGCACACGAAGAAAGTATTAAAACAATAATGCTTAGATATCTGCTTGGCAGTAACCAGATGTACAACCACTCTTCGTTTGACAAATACTGTAAGATTGAGCCTAGTGTACTCACGACTACTTCGTAGGCTAAGCTAATTTCACATTGCATTACAGCATAGAAAATACCAACCCATCTCCCAGCTCCATTCTACTCAAGCATCCTCTTGTTATAGCTGCCTGCCATTCTGCAGTGGGAGAGACTCAATATTATTCACGACTTTCTATCCTGCTACTAGGGAAGATATAGAGAGTTGTGATTCTAGTGGACTCTCCAGGATACACAGCCACTGGACTGACTGTGAGTGAGAATGTATCTCCTGATGAGTAATCCACAGGAGATCCTCTGGGCTCAGAAGCTCAGTATTTGAATATTGTGTCTGAGGTTTACAAAAATATCTGAAGAACTCTTTGAGAAATCCAGTAGACAATACCTCAATAGTAGTGCAAATCCAACTTTTGGTACCAGACGGATTTCCCAACAGACATGAGAGAAAGCCCCAAAGGTATCCAACCCAGTTGGCACTTGTTTATAAGGCAAAGACTAAGTCTGATTCATTGTTGTTCTTAAACACTCACGTTTATGATCATCATAATAATGTGTATTTTAGTAGTATGTGATTTGCAAAAGCTTTCACATGCATTATCTCAAATGTAAATGTTGGTTACCTCTTTTATATAATGTGTCTGCTTTAAGAAAGTCTTCTAAATTAATGTTTAATGAACAAATCAATGGTTTACATTGTGGGAGGGGCGCAGTGTGTCTTTGAGTTTAGATTATGGGAAGTGCATGCTGGGCGCAGGTCCAACAAGCTCCCCATGAACGTCCCATCGCTAGACTGGCTTTGGATAGACCAGGAGCCTCTCTGGGCCTCAGTTTCCTCACTGTACAGAATGAAGAGGCTAACGATGCCCCCAGAGTTCTGCCATGTGGGGAGCCTTTGCCATGCCCGTGGATCCCTTAGTAAGAGACACACCTTCCTGCCATGTCGAGAGCTGCACAGGGTAGCACGTGTCCCGGAGCCAGCGAGTGCAAAGGTATGGATAACCCTGGGGCACGCGCAGCAATGTGGGCGTGCACATGTTCAGTGGCGTGGTGGTTAGTGCCGCGGTGTGCCCTTGAGCCGCTCAGGCCCCCAGCTCCCTGAGCCTCCATCTCCCATCTGCCCCGTGGAGATAAGAGGCTGTGTGTTGTGTGCAGTAAGTGAGATAATGTGTGTAAATCCAGGGCACCGGCGTTGGCCCCTAGCACAAGCTCGAAGCACGAAAATTCTTCCATTGAGGGTCCCAGGGGGGAGAAAGCAAGAAAATATAACAATAAAGAAGTGGGGGGGGGAGGAAAAATGGATTGCCATTCTTTAAATAAAATCGGCGAGCGAGGTGTGAGAAAAATAGAGAAATGCAGAGAGTATGAGAGAGAGGAATAGCTACAGGCACTTGGAATAGTGCGGAAAGATTCTCATAAGTAAAAGCTTCTTTTAAAATATTGGAGTTCCTCCATATGGGAAGCTTGGGGAGAGAAGAGAAAAAAATTAAATTAAAGCGTTTGAAAGTATATTATAGTTTTATCTCTTTGGCTCTGCGATTTCAGAAATAATATAATCCTATAGGAAACATGCTGCCAGAAGATTTTTGTATAGTGGCACCCCGACAGAACGGGACTGAATGATGTCAAAAAAGCTTATATAACAGTTTTGTTTTATTCATTTACATAAATCACATTTACCGTAGGTGTTTTATTCAAAATAAAGTTTGGGAAAAATAAATTGAACAGATGAACCTAGGCAAACCTGGTGATTTTTTCATGAGTAGTGTTTGATGATAAAGGCATAAAAGCATAATGTGGCATCATTTCACTAAGGCACAATATGGATCATCCATATGGAGCAGAAGTTGATAATACTGCAAAGAAGCAAAAATAAACAGAACAGATGTACTTGTAAAATCAAGTCTGCACCCACCCCTGAGTACCTGCGTTGCACTGGAGAAGTTTCTACAAAAACTCAAAACTGGCGTCAAGTCACCTTCCCACGGGGACTCTTGGAAAGCCAGAGATGAAATTGTACGTGACCAAAGCAGAGATGGGAAGAGGTTTCCTAAAGCAGCATGCGTTCCCACGGTGGGGGCTGGACCGGAGAACATGCTGGCTCCCATGGCAGAGCCACCTGACGATGCCTCACGCGTCGGGGTCAGAGGCCTGGGTTGAAAACCCGGTCCCCCCGGGACCGGAAGCGTGCGTGCGAAATCCCCGAAGTCCTGAGGCATGGGTTCTTCAAAGGTAACGTGCAAGTGGTGTTACTGACGTCGCCAGGTGTAACTGAAAAAATAACAGCAAGGGGGAAAGATGCCAAGTACAAAGCACGGGTGGGGCAGAGTTGTGTCCACAGCGGTTTGTACAGGACCTTGACTCAAGGACACCCCGAAGGACGTGGGACGTACAGTGACCTCATTTTCGCAAGGAGGTAAGATGCTTGAGAACCCCGGGCTTATTGTGTGATAAAGACTCAGTGTAGAATCGTGGCTTGCCTGAGAGCGTGTCAGGGCTAGACCACTCTGCCCATAACCGGAACAGTGTGCTCATAAAGCTTCCTCATTTCCAAGGCACTTTCTCGCATAGTTGCACCAGATCCAGCCAAACCCTGCGAGATCCACAAGCAAGGGAATAATCCCCATTTCACAGATGAATAGATATGACTCAGACAGGGTACTTGGGACAGCTAGGACCAGAACCGCTCCACCCTCACCCACACATTTGCAGACGCTCATTGCCGGAGACTTTGCATCTAGCCAGCCGTGAGCTGTTGGGCCTGTGTCTGAGGACGGACAGACTTGAGAACAATCAGGATCCCAGAACCTAGCATTTAGCTGAGAGAATACGGGATCACATTTGTCATGTGGAAAGTCCTGAGCTCTTTGCAAACTGTAAAGCGCCAGCATGCATATCAAGTGCTGTCTTTTCATCCTGCTTCTAATGAGACAGCAGAGACCTGGCAACTGCGGGCAAGAAGTCTTCTCAGACTCATGCAGGAGCATGACTGCTAGCCCCTGCTGTGGACCACGCTCTCCTGAACCCCGGCTTTGTGTCATCTGCCCGCCGCGTGGGAGAGGACAGCGCGCTTCTGCCTTTAAAAAGCCCGGATGCTGCTCAGGTTACCCGAGTGCAGAAAAGTCCCTTTGCACATTTTACAAAAGGTGGCTGGAAATTCTTTTCCCATAGAGAATCCGCGGCTGCCTATTTCAGAGAGAAGTCGGCAGATGTGCTTTCCGCAGTCCAGAACACAGTTTAAGGAAGCTGAGGACCAAAGGGAAAATGGAAAGCAGAAGGGAAATTCTCCCCTCTACCCACAGTAAATGTGGTCACGTGGCCAACAGCTGGAAGGCACCATGCATGGCCCCTGATATAATCAAGTGGCCACCCATCTGCTTGGTTCCCAAAGCAGCGAGGAAAAAATAGCGTCCCACGTCCCACGCACTCCAGCTGTCCTCGGCATCCAGCGCTCGGTGATTTTTTTTCTAAAAATAAAATGAAATAAAATCATCACTTTTCCAATCAGGAGAGCACTTGTTTAAGGAGCAGTTACACGAGACGGGAGCCATTGTCCCAAGTGTACCTGCAGGTTCATCAAAGCAAGGGTAAGAGTCATCCCTTTCTCGGAGAGGGGCGCCTTCCGAGCCGGAGCCTCAGGGCCTGCGGGCTTCCGAGGCCCCTGCTTCAAGTGCGCATCTGGAGAGGCACTTGGTCTCTGAGTCCCGCCGGCCACGGTGCTGAGGTCCTCAGCCCTGCGAGCCCCCGGGGATTTGCACCCCCCGGGTCACGTGTAGATTCTGTCATTTCTAATCAGATCCCTGCAGCCTCCCTCTGTGGAATGTGGGCATATGTCAATATTCAAGAATAGAACTGGCAGATATTTGCGGACACACAGCCTTTGGGCATGCCAGCATTATCTTCAGTCAGATTCCCTTTTAGAGGAAACACGGACCAAGCAAATGCTTCCCTGTGGACTTCAAGTTTTCCAGCAGAAATTGCAAAAGAGAGTCAGCCATGAAAAGGGGAAGAAGGGGCCTGACTCCCCCATGATGGCGGAAGAGCCTGCCCTCCCTTATCCCTGCCACCCCCTCCGGCCCCTGTCACCACCGTGAGATGACCTGCCGCGCAAGACACCCTGACGCGTCCCAAGTCCGCTCCTTGCCGCCCGTCGGTCCAGTCAGCTGTCCCCTGCTCGAGTCTCCGTAGCGCCTCACACACACCCCTCCTGGCTGTTGTCACTGTGCCCTGCGATCGCATGAAACACATTTGCCTTCCTCACTAGATCATCCATTTGTTATTTATTGGGGGAGGTGTTAGGTAGCATTTATCATATGCCAGCCACCGTCGGAGGGGCTTCCATGAATGAGCTCTTTTCATCCCTCAGCAGCCCTGCGATTTAGTCGTGGCTGCTGTGGCCAGTCGATGGATGCGGTGACTGAGGCACCTTGTCCCTGAACCACCAGCACGCCGGTGGCAAACCAGCAGCTGCACCCAGACGGTGCGGCGCCAGAGCTCCTACTCTCCACTGCTGCTCTCCGAGCATCCCCAGGGCGGGAGGATCGCCCCATATCCTTAATTTATGCTTTACCCATCTCTTGCCAATTCAACACACTCTTGTGGCTAAAATGCTGATGGCAAAGATATCATTTTAAAGCTATAATTGGTGATATGCACGCATGTTTCCATAGGAGCTCCATAGGAGGGCAGTTCAAGGAAAGGACACTTCATGCCAACCCATAATTTAGGCATTAGCAAGAAATAGTACAGAAACGCCATGGTGGAACCAGTCAGGCAGACATTATTAAGCCCATTTTACAGATGAACAAACTGAGTTCTAAGAATTAGACTCATTAAAGAGTTGGATACCTGAGTGTTGCACCAAGTTGTATTTTAGGACGGTAAAATTTCACAGGCAATTTCCTGGCTCAAGAGATAACAGGTGACTATAAAAGCAGCCCATATTAAGTTCACTCCTGAAGGACCTGAATAAGTTCAGGGAGCTCTGTCTAAGAAGTTCCCGAGAGTAGAAAATTCAGAGGAAACAGAAACAGACCACAAATTTCACGATTGGTGAGCTAGCAGCATTGTAGCTGCTCCTTAGACCCTGGAAGGATTAACTAAAGCGGCGTTCTGTGTAATTCCAATAGTTTTTGGAGTCGCAAAAGTCTGGTATCCTGTAAGTAGCTGAATGTATAGAACATTTACTGCAGTGGCAATCATTTCTGTCTTTCATGTCTGTCTAGCCCTTACTAGATGTCTCCACGTGCAGTTTGCTCTGAGAGTCTCCTAAGAAACCGGGTGGCGGGGCGGGTGCTGTCTGTCATCCTGATGGGGTTGCTGAGCACCGTAGGGGATACACCCGCTGTGCTCCCATTCCCCTAGGCCTGCTGGGGGTCATCACGGTGGGGGAGATGGGGTGAGGCAGTTACTCCCCGGGAAGCCCTAAACGCGCTTAAAGTGTTGGTTTCATTCCAAATATTCCATTTCCTTGAATTGGACAGGTGAACTTTGGTTGAACAGAAGGTGATAAAGGTTAATACGTGGCGAAATGCACTTTCTGTGGGTTTCCAGGAAGGTTGAACACAGCAGAGAGGAAGAGAGGCCAGGTTAAGCCTGGCTGTTCCTTTAGGAACACACGTATCCCTTTGGGAAATAGCGGTTATCACAGGACGGGGGGAATTTCCACCAGATCCTTGTTATCCACCATCCTCTGCCCTGTTGTACTCCAGGACAGTTGGTAGAACTGGCCCCTCTCAGTCTCTGCACTCAGGTGAAGGCTGCCCCTCTTTCGTTTCAATGCCCCCCCCCGTCTCTCTCTCTCTGTGTCTCTGTCTCTCACTCTCTCTGTCTCCCCCTTTGTCTCTCTTTCTGTCTCGTCTCCCTCTCTCTGTAACACTGCCTTTTCAATCCATCTTGGGACACGGAGGTAAGGATCACTCCCGAGGCCTGAGTTCATCTAAAAGGCTCCTATGACATTTTCAGATACAGTATTTGTTACTCTGTGATTTTATTTTTCCTTTGCAAGTGTTTTAACAAACATTCGAATCTAAAATTACTCAAATCTCAATTATCGTGAGAGTGCTAAAAAAAAAATTCAGCACGGACATTAAACACTAGTTCCTTTGAAAAATGTTTAAGAATAAACGAATGCTCCACAAAATACTTGACAGCATGAATCTTATTTCTTCTTTTACTTATTAATCCGGAAGAGGGGGTGCATCGTGTCGTTTCCAAGTTTGCAGACAATGCTAAAAATGCTGTTGAACAGAAAGACGTCAAGCTGACAGGGATAGACGGCAGCAAAAAGATCCGGCAAGTGGCAGATGAGCTCCAGAGTGGGCCGGTGTGAGGAAACGCGTCGTGGGGAAAGTCAACGACAACAGGGCTCTCTCCTCGCTAAAGGAGACATGACACAGGGAAGACGATTTCACATCACCAGAAGCCATTATCTGAATAGATAAATATTAGTACTCATAAAATAATGCTTTATAATTTACAAAAAAAAGAAAAACCTATGTGTGTGTGTGTCTGTGTGTGTTGGCAAATACGCGTGTGTACCTGCATACACATACAGTAAGTAATCCCACAGTTTTACCTGGGCGTTACATGGGAGTCGTTCCAGTTAGCAACTTGGTTCCAGTTACAATGGCTGTTTCGTGATGAAACAATCGGATATTCTTCTTGACCGCACAACTCGTAATCTTGAGGAAGTCATACTTATAACCCGGGTCGTACGGTGTTTTTGTTTTACACAAAAATGCTGACCGACTCCCACACAGCATCAGAAATTCTTCAGGAAGCAAACAAAGAGCAGAGGAATAATATACAGGACAGGCCCTTCGAACTCAGCATTGCACTCACCTTAAGAACATGGTGGAAAACACTAAACATTCTATGACGTGATGCCCTCTTTATAATGTTAGTACGCTATATGTAGTTTGCCTCTTCTGGATAGACAAGAGAACACTTTGCTTTATTTATTTTTATCAATCTGTGAATTTTGTAACTGTTCTTTTTTCCTCTCTGTGTTAATTTCTAAGAAGCGAAAAGTCAATTTTGCAGCCCACGTGCAGTAAATTTAGGGAAACTTACAGAAAAAAGGGAAAGAGAGTTTATCATTGACTCCAGTAGTTTCATCTGAAGCAGACACACACCATAGGGCTGACCGCCAATATGACAAGCCATGGGCACCTCAGTCCCATGGACAGTGGTCACACAGAAGCCCCCGTGCTTGGCGCAGAAGACATCGTGTGATTCGATCTGTCCCGTCCGTGAGCATTGTCTCTGAATTTTCAGTTTGGTCCTCCCAGCCTCTGGTAGAACTTTGCCTTGGGTTTTCCCAAGGCTTGCATCTGTAACAGTCAACAACACATGGTCCCTCCCACCTTGTGGCATTTCTAGATTCCAGCTGCAGGCCTGGCTCAGCCACGTAGGAGGGGATGTTTGCCCAGGTGAGACCAGGAGCAGGTTCTTTGAGTTTCTCAAGTCATCCCAGTAAACTGAATCAAGTAAACTCATTTATGTTTCATTGGAGGCCAGTTTAATTTCTTAAATAATGATGTGGCACAATTTATGATAGAATTAAAAAAAAAAAAAACCTGTCACTGAGATATGGAGCCAAGCAATTTGGGAGCAAATATTTATTTCTATACAAGGTATGGACTGGCTATTAGTTACACTATTCATTGGTCATCATAAGGGTCTCCTTGAGCTGGTATTGTTTGCTGGAGAGGATGTTCCAATCCAAAGCAGAGATCTTTGCAGGAAATGATAGATTGGGGTTACAATATCAATAAACTCTTCTATAACTTTCTCTTTGGCCATTCATCACTAATATTTTTCCCACCTAACATTAGATATTCAAAATGATTTTTTTCCCCAATGACTTTTGTATATATCCTTATTTTGTATTTATCCCTATTCCTTTACTGAAACAAAGATAAGTTCTTTTACCAGTGCACAATTCAACGTCTGGCACACTTTATCTGTACATCAAATGTTTGTTTAAAAAATGAATTTGAACTCAATCACCTTGAACGTTTTGCTTGATTACTTCCAGTTTTCTGGAGACAGGCAATTCTATTATCTATACATGATGAGTCGAGAAGATAAAAGGGGACATTTTGGGTCTAAAATACGTGAAGTGAAAAATTTGCAGTAAAATGGTCAATATCTAAATATGTATATTATTGGACAGTGTAATTCAGAGACGAAGAGTCCTTGGATTTTACCCAATCAATGCACTTTAGAGTCAAAGAAACAAAGGGCCGTGCTCTAAGTCACACAACTGGTTGATGGCCTCTGGGTCAGAAATCCTCCCCTGCATTTCAGTGGCTCAGAACACTCGTCCTGAGAGCAGCTCATGGATTCTACGTGGGGTTAAGCCTCCCTTTCTCTGGACATGGCTTTATAATTAAGCTTAGTTATTAACGCTGGTGATGTGTCTCCATGCCAAGGGGGGCAGCTGCTCCATACGTTACAGTCTCGTTGAACCAGTTTCCTGTCTCTGGGCAGGTCACTGCTCACCGCTCTTCATGTCTGATCCCAGCGGTAGACAAAACCAGGAGGAAAAGTCTTGTGTCATTTGAAAATGTGCACCAGTGGCCTTGAGGGGCATCTCTTGAAGGGAAAGTAAGACAGTGCTTGTCTCCTGGATGTAGCCTGCCTTCCAAACCTAACACGTCCTTTTGTAAGATCATCAAGAGGCCCTGAAAGCGTCCCCTTCTTAAGAGCTGAAATAACGATCCTTTCTCCAACCTCTGTCCACACTGCAGAGCGAATGTATCTTTGTGCTTAAAATAAAAACCTCATACAGCGTGTCCCACGCCTTTCCTAATGACTGTGGCTCTTCCATTTCTTGATCTTTCCCTTCAGGGAATCACTTCCTCCATAGGATGCTCTGTCATCCTTAAGGAAATTACTTCATTTCTTTATTTTCTTCAGGGAATTACTTGTCTTCATTGGCTGTAGCAGTCAATGGGTGGGACTATTTAAAAGTGTCCTTCACTCTTCTCCCAAAATGCTCAGATGTGTGCCCCAAGACAGGGCCACCATATGGCCTTTGAGCCAGTTGACAGAGAGATCACTCCTCTGGAAGGTCCCTGGGTCCAGCAGAGTGCTTTGGTAAACGGCTTCCTGGGGCTCCTTGGACTCTGGCACCTGGACATTTCCACGCCTCCTTCTCCAGCCCTTTAGTTGATTCAGCGAGCTAGTCAGTATCTTTCTTCCAGTTCCCATTTGGCTTAAGCCTTCTAGTTTGGGTATCTGTTGCTTACAACCAAACAGCCCTAACTGACACACGCTCTAGTTTGGCCTGAACCACCCACTGGCCCTGTGACCGCGGCTTCCAAGCTGGTCACTTGTCTCTCAGTGCCTTACTTGCTTCCGTTCCCTCCCTTTGGTAGGGATCACCTGCAACATGTGACTCCCTGCTGAAATGCCTGAGGGCACACAGGAGGGGAAGGAGGCCAGTCTGGGTGCTTCTGGAAGGGCCTGAAAAGTGAGTAAGAGCTGGAGGGTGGAACAGAATTGGAGAAGTGGTGTGGACAGAGAGAGCAGGAGCATGTCCTAAGAACCAGTGAGAAGAAGAGGAAATGGAACTGAAGTAGATCCCTACCAGAGTGCCACTCTGAGTAACCTGATGGAGGAGACTGTCCTGATTCTGGGACAACTGGGGAGCCATTGAAAACCTTTTAGCAGAGCAGAAGTGTGATCCAACTGTCACCTCATCCAACTGTTACCTCCAAATACTGAAGAGTCTCAAAAGCCAGTTGCAGATTCTGTGGGCTACATTCATGGCCACTGGCTCTGGTTCCCTGTACATTCCCTTTAAAAGTTCATCTTCCTTAGGACTCAGTTGTCTTCTCTTCCTGGCCATGTACAGGTAGATCCCTACCTGTACTTAATTTTCCATGGATATGACAATGGCCCCCAAATTTGGCTTTAGCCTAAAACGCCCATCAGAGCTTCAGACCTTTGCCCATCACTGCCTGCTCCACCTCCAGAGGCCCCCATTACAAAACATAATTTCACTTTTTCCTCACAACATCTGCCTCTTCCTCTGTTTCCTTATCACAACAGGAGTCCTGACAAACACTAAGTGATTTAAGTCAGAAGTCTTGGTCTCATTTTTTTTTTCCCTTCCAATTTCCTGAATGTGACCCACAACCATTGAATTAACCACCAGATCTTATGGCTTTTGTTCATTAAAAACATTGAATCTGACTTCTTCAATATCATTGCTTGACCTAAGAATTGATACTCTCTGACTCATATCGCTGGAGATGTTCCTGATGGTAGTTCTGTCTCTACTGCTTACATCCTTCAAGTTCATCCTTCCCATGACATAGCAGATCCCGATGGTCACACAGAGGCTGAATGGCCTGGCACGCCATATTGACATTCTTGCCCTGTCCAATTCCTCCGGTCCCTCTGTCCCTTGCCCACCCTCTCCTTCCCCTCACTCTGGCCGCATTTGAAACTCTATTTGACTTTCTCAGCATATCTGGAGCTTTCTCATACCTCTATTCATTTGTAGGTGGAGGCCCTTTGCTTAGAATGTTATTCTTCCTGTCTCAGTCAGCTCAGGCTGCTGTAGCAAAAATACCATAGACTGGGTAGCTTATAAACAAAGAAAATTTATTTCTCACCGTTCTAGAGGCTGGAATTCTGAGATCAGGGCGCCAGCATGGTAGCGTTCCACTGATCACCACCTTCTGGCGTTGCAGACTGCTGACTTATCCTAACATCCTCACATGGCACAGGGATGACCCCAGCGTGATTTTTCTAAGGACACTAATCCCATCATGAGGGCCCCACCTCATGACCTCATCCAGTCCGAATCACCTCCCAAAGTCCCTACCTCCTGATACTATTATACCGTGGGGTAAGGTTTCAACCTGTGAGTTTTGGGGGGACACAAACAATCCAAAACTTTCCCTTTTTACCTTTAAGCCTTCAGATAAGATGTCCTCTGCTCCCTCCTGGGGGTTCCTTTCTCTTCCTGCAACTTGCCTTTCCCTCACATTGGGCCCCAACACAGGTATGAGCACCTCCTGGGAGGGACTGGGCACCTTCCTCTTGGGTCCCCCACAGCTTCCCTGCACCCCGTGCAACATTTGGTAAACTGTGAACTGAAAAGAGAGTGAGAAGTGGAAGGTGTACGTGCGCCAATGGATGTAACATCTTGTGGCTCGTGATCTTCAGAGAATCATTTACCGTGGCAGTGTTTCATTTTATTTTTTTTCATGAAATCTGTAGATTTACATTTATTTTCCCTCATGACATTAGTTCTGCCACATTAAACAATTCTATACTATTTGAATATTTTCACTTTAAAATGTGTCCCGGGGTAATAAAGCTGAAGAAACACATTTGCAGATGAGAACAGTCTAGTCTATGCAGATCCCTCGCTGGGTCCATCTGAGCAGCCCTCCCCCAGTGCTGTTTTCTGGAATACGGAAGTGCTTATGTTTTGTGCAACATTAATAAAACAGTGGGGGCTTTTTAAATAAACAAATCTATGATTCTCCTGTCCAAGACACATTCTAGTAATAGTAAAAAATATAAGGCAGGGTAGCTATGAGTTAAACAAAAGTTATTTTCTGCATTTTTTTGCCTTTACATTGCATGTGTGACAACTCAGCTAATCCAAAGTACATTTTTTCACTTTATTTTTTTATCTTTGGCTACTATACCATCTTCCAATGACTTACCTTGAAAATAATATGTTAATTTCTGCTCCATTCACCTCACAGAGTTAGACGAAATAAAGCATATGGAAGTGATTTATAAACTTTGAAGAACCATACACATATTAAGTACTTTTTTAATACTAGCAATCAATCACTTATCACTGAGGGTCTACTATGTATAAGTTGTATGTGCTAGATATAAATGCAAAGATTTAAAAATCCCAGTCTCTGCTGTTAAGTAATTTGCAGTTGGTTTTGAAGAGACTACGGGGAGAAATGATAAACTATCAGCAGCACAATCTGCAGTGGAGAGCCCAGAGCAACTCGGGGGGCGGGAGCATCGATTCCGAATGCCGCTTCAAAGAAGTAAGACCAGAACTCCTGGTCTTGAAAAATAAATGGAATACAGAAAGTATTTATTTTGGAATATGGAATTCTAGGATGGTCCCAAGATTCTAGGCCCCTGCATTTTCTACATCCCTGTCTAATCTCCTGACCTCAAGTGCAGAGGGACCTTTGATTACGAAGGGGCGTCCCTCCTGTGATTAGGTTCTGTTATATGACAAAGATGAAGGGATCCGAATGTAATTAAGGCCCCCATCAGTTAGGACCTTAATCAAGGGGTGCCTGGGTGGCTCAGTCAGTTAAGCGTCTGTCTTTAGCTCAGGTCATAATCCCAGGGTTCTGGGATCGAGCCCCACGTCGGGATCCCCACTCAGCAGGGAGCCTGCTTCTCCCTCTCCCTCTGCCTGCCACTCCCCCTGCTTGTACTCTCTCAGTCCCTCTCTCTCTCTGTCAAATAAATAAATAAAATCTTTTTCTTTTTAAAGGACCTTAATCAAATTTGAGATTATCCTGGGTGGGCATGACCTAATCAGGGAAAGCCCTTGAAAGAAGGGCTGGCCCCCGACTAAAGAGAGAGACAGTCTCTGGCTGGCCTCAAAGAAGTAAGCAACCATGAGCCCTGCAGCCACCAGGAAATAAGCTCTGAGGGATCTTGGAAGCAGATCTTTTCCCACGCAAGCACCTGATGAGAAAGCAGCCTGGCTGGCATTTGGGGTACAGCATTGTAAGATTGGGAGCACAAGACCCAGCTAAGCTATCTATCCCTGGATTCCTGACACACGGAAATAACAAAGGCCAATTACTGAGTGTGTGGTAATTTGTCATGCGGCAATAGAAAGCTAATACAACCCCTGTGGCTCAAGATTCCCCAGCCTGGAGTTGTCCTTGAGCTACTCTTTTGCCCTTCACGAGCCAGCATTCTCTGCAGAGCACCTTCCTCATCGGAGCTGCTCGGAGGCAGGCAGAAAGGAGTTGCCATCAGTCGGCTCCTACGGGGAGTGAGCGTGCTCCCCTAGGAGATGATCAGGCCACGTGCCCAGAGGTGAGACAATGACCCATCATACAGTGTGCACACAGGTTCCTGAACACACCTGAGAACCATAAACACCATTTCTGGAAGGGACTTCCAAGTCTACACTGCACTCCTCTCAGTTTACCCCCGAGGCTCGGGGTGGCACATCCAGGTCCTGGAAGAGCTGGACGTGGAATCCGGGTCTTCTGACACCCACACCAGTGTTCTCAGCATCATCTGAACCTCCACTGAGTCAGGGCAAGACCCCATTCTATGGACCATGCTCGTGACAATCGCATGCTTGCAGTATCTCATGAAGGTCCAAAAGAACAACATGAGAAATGATCCAGTTTTCCTTGCTTAGATCACACTAGTGGTTGCTTTTTCATGACAAATTAGTAATAACTCTCAGGCACATTTGGCAAGCGGAAGAAAAATGGATTTTTTACAATGCATTGAATAAACATCTTCTGCATGAATATCTCCTATCCTTCACTGGCTTCGATACAGTGGAAGTTTATTGACGTATGTACTGCAAGCTACGTTTGAATGATTGCTTCATGTATTATGCTATGCTACATTACATCGTGTTCCTTTTCTGCTTCCATAGCCCAAAGACTTATTGGAATCAGTTGTTTCAGACTCATAAAATAAACATGACTTAGAAAAAAAAAAGAAGATTATTGTACTAAGAATTCCACCAGTCTTTTGAAACTGCATCCTTGATTATTTGTTGAAATTCATTTCATTTTTCTATCATTATCCTAGTGTGTGTTAAGTCCTACCACAGAGGATAAACGTACAATCTGCTCAGCGAGGCAGTTTGTAATAAGCTAGCATGAAACGTTTTCAGTGTTATGGTTTGTTGACTTTTTTTTTTTTAAAGAAACTAGCACCCATAAAGCAGAAAGTTTGTTTGAAAGTGTGAATTCTAAAATGAGCCTTTTTCTAAAACAACCCCATCTAAAATTTAATTAAACTGTCCTGTCTTTATCAATAAACCATCTACATTCCATGTAGTAGACACTTGTAACAGGAAGATTTATGAGTCTGTAGAAGCAGCAGGGTTGAGAAGAAGCTGCACAGACACCAGAGGCTGATGGAGGACATCCCAGGATTGGGATGGACCTGCCCTCCACTCCCCTGCCCGCTTCACACAGTATCTAACAGAATGCTTTGTATTTAGTAGGCCCTTATTTCTGTCATTATACTCTTGATTAGAAAACCAAGGAATGGGGCTGTCCTCCTCCCCTGAAAAAAATTGACCCCTGGTTGAAAAGGAGTAAGTATAAAACTGTTTGCTCTCCTAAGCTGGTTGTTCATTTCTTTTTTTTTTTTTTTAAAGATTTTATTTATTTATTTGAGAGAGAGAATGAGAGAGAGAGAACACCTGAGAGGGGATAGGGTCAGAGGACGAAGCAGACTCCCTGCCAAGCAGGAAGCCCGATGCGGGACTCGATCCAGGGACTCCAGGATCATGACCTGAGCTGAAGGCAGTCGCTTAACCAACTGAGCTACCCAGGCACCCTGGTTGTTCATTTCTAAGCCTTGCCTGCAATTGTTGCCTGATCCATCACCAAACCTTCTACTTCTCATACGTCTTTAGATCCGAAGTACTACATTTTCCTTAAATGCAAAGAGATGGATCTAGAAGTTGCAAAGATTATTACATCAAACCGTCAAGTTGGAGCAGGTCCAAGACACCTCACATGCCTGTGGTTCTCTCCCCCCATGTCCATTAATGTCCTGAAATGAAATACTCATACTGGTTGGTCATTTTAGTCAGTGTTCATTGGGCCAGTAAATGGAAGACCGATAGTATCAGATCATTTGGAGAGTACTAGGTTTCATTTACTTGAAACTAACAAATGGAAATCTTACCAGGAAATTTTACCCTGAGTGAAAACAGAGTAAACCTGTGTGACTTATGGGCAGTTCTTGGTTGGAAAATTTCTCCAGGAAGGAACTTTAAGGAGCAGCCACATCTCAGCTTTGTCTGCTGCAGGTGGTCACTTTGTGTCCACAGAGTTTTTCTCCTGAGGCTGGGCACTGCAGATGCCGGACCTGAAAATCCACCTCCCATTTTGCATCCCTCAATCCCCACCCATGTGTCAGTCCAGCAGAAATACATGCAGTTTCTGAACAATCACCATGAATTCGCACATTGGCTTGGACATTCTATGGTATTTTTGTCTCTGTTAGTTTGACGAGCTCTTACATGGTCTTTAAGACATTGGGCAGAGGCCCTCCCCTTCAGGAAGCCTCCCGCACCCACCCTCCCACCCTTCCCTTGGGCTCCCCAGAGTCTGTCATGTGGCCTCACACTATACATCCATGTCCCTCCAGCTAGGCGATGAACTCAGAGAGTGGGACTCTCATCATTTTATCCCTGACGAATTTTTAATGAATGATGAACAAGTAAAAGGGATTTCAAATTCACGACTAGTGATATTCCAATGGCCATTTTTAGCATGGATAGAGGAGACCAGATGTTTGATCAAAGATAACTTTTCATCATTCCCCGTGGTTTGCATTCTTGGTCCTAACACGTGAGACATCCATCTGGCCATGGGTACTAAGGAAACTTAAGGTGATCGATGAAACTAGTTTTCCACTTACACACACTGAATGGCAAGACATGATTGAGGGATTTCTCAGCTGCCTGTTCGGTGCCCTGCGAATCTCCCCTGTCCCCTGTTGTTTCTCCTCTGTCATTATATCTTCAGTGCCTGGTATGAAATTCCTTGCACAGTTTGCTTTCTTGTTTGAGAAACAATCTAGAATACCAGTGTTTTTAAAAAGGGGGATGAACATAGGGGAATGGAAGGAAAAATAAGATGAAAACAGAGAGGGAGACAAACCATGAAAGACTCTTTTTTTAATTTTAATTTTTATTTTTTTAAAGATTTTATTTATTTATTTGAGAGAGAGAGAATGAGAGAGAGCATGAGACGGAAGAGGGTCAGAGGGAGAAGCAGACCCCCCGCCAAGCAGGGAGCCCGATGCGGAACTCGATCCCGGGACTCCAGGATCATGACCTGAGCCGAAGGCAGTCGCTTAACCAACTGAGCCACCCAGGCACCCCATCATGAAAGACTCTTAACTACAGGAAACAAACAGGGTTGCTGGAGGGGAGGGGGCCGGGGGACAGGGTAACTGGGGGATGGGCATTAAGGAGGCACTTGGGGGAATGAGCACTGGGTATTATATACAACTGATGAATCGCTAAATTCTACCTCTGAAACTAATAATACACTATATGTTAATTAAATTGAATTTAAATTTTTAAAAATTGCTTGTGAAAAAAAGGAGGGGGTGATGGTAGTTATGGAAATATGAGGGTCCGGGCCAACAGAAAGTTAGAGGACTGTTTCTGAGAGCTCCCTCACTTCTGACACCAACTTCAAGGTTGGGGGTTCCCAAAACTGCCCCCAGTTTTGATAATTCACTAGGAGGACTCACAGAACTCACTGATTGCTGTTATACTCACAATTATGGTTTATTAAAGGAAAAGGATACAGATTAAAATCAACCAAAGGAAGAGATGCACAGGGCAGAATCTAAGAAGGTTTCAAAAGCAACGCTTCTCATGGAGTCAGGACAGGTGGATGTGTGATGATACATAGGGAGTACTGTCAACTAGAGAAATGGCCCCATGGTTCAGACTTGTTGGAGCTTCATGAAGTAGGCATGATTGACTGCGCACAAGGTTGATCTTGGCTTCTAGGTCTACTGAAACTTTGTGATGCAGAACCCAACCCTAAATCACATAGTCCTCTTTCTCAGGTGGCTAGCTCCCATCTTAAGACTATCAGGTATAGCTGGCCCACCCTCAGGCCAGGCCCTGCCCTGAACAATGACAATCCTATCAAATACAACAAAGATTACCTCCCAGAAGCCAAAGGCAAATCTTATCTTTAGGCAAGGCCAAATTCTTTATTCTACAGGGAGCATTGCATGAGCCCGTATTTCAGAGAGTTCCAGGAAGACTTGACACAGCCCCAGAGAATATCAAGGAGTAGCAATATTGAATATATGAATAGTGTTGCATTCAGTGGCAGACAGATAAAGTGTGAGTTTCAGGTCAGCCAGTTATTTACTGGAAAATTCTACACTGGCCCCTTCATTTCTTAAAACCTTGGTGTCCTCATCTGTGAAATGGAGAACATGATTGTACATTAAACTGAGAGATGAACTGAGTTTTAAGCATCTGACATAGTTCCCGGCACCAAGCAGGTAGCCAGCAAATGACTTTTTTCTCCCATTTCATTCTTTCTCTGCTTCTTACTCCTCACTAACGAGAGGTTTTATTGAAGTACAGATACCTCTCCTTGATGGAGCAGCTGCTTCTGCCTCCAGCAGAATGGTTATAACAGGAGAGATTCTTTTTTGTTAAACACATGCACGCACATATACACATATATACTTTAAAAAAATCCACCCTTCAGTGCTATGTTAGCGTTTTCAACAGCTGTGAGTCAAAAGGAACTATCACAAGGGTGTGTTTCCATGGCAACTGCCATGGTTACCGAGGAGAAAGGAAGAGAACAAGAGACGGACTTCTTGTCCACTTTCCTCCCTTGGCGTCCACAGAGGGTCACTCCAAACCCCCATCCAGAACAGCAACCTGCTTCCTTTACCGAGACTCTTGAGTGATGATGTTGGGCCACTTATATGAAGACTTTGGAAGGCTCTGGTTTCCCATGCCTGTTCTCCCACTGTAGAAAACCAACAATAAAATTAATCGCTTCATAAGGTGATTGTTTTATCACTGAATCACAGGATCTGGATAAACAGCTACCACCAATGCTTAAGGTAGTGGGGAGAGGGGAAAATGAGAAAGGGATGGATGGGGTAGGGAGGCTTTGGGGGGGGGGTTGTTCTTGATGAGCTGGAGGTATGATTCAACTGCCTTTTAGGACTCATCCCACCCTGAGTCAAGAATAATCATTTCAGGCGTGTATCTATGGCAGTAGTGGGGTAAATTCAACAGCCCAGAGGAAGAAACAGTCATTACTTGCCAGAAGTCAAGTACTCGTGAAGGAGGCACAAAATAAAACTATTTAACTAAGGGCTTTGGATACAGAGTAAAACATAGATACAAAAATAGTTTAAGTTTAGAAAGGAAGTCAGGACACCATGCAAATCAGAGAAATGTCTAAGTGGGCAATAGTCGCCAAAGTACCTGCCATGTTGAAAAAGGCTGGCCATCAGCTACACAAAGGTCCAGACACTTATGTCACATCTGGAGACTCATGATCTGCCCTCTGCTGACTCTCCTTGAGGGCTACACGCTTTCTTTCGCCTCTTTGCCTCTGCAGGTAATTGTCATTCTTTCTGAAATAAACTGCAACCAGCGACACCACTATCATCTTCCACCTTATGGGTGGAAGGTAGTCACATCTTCTCAAGTGATGGCTCAAGCATCTCCTCATCTGTAAAGCCATCCCTCCTTCCTGGCTGGTCTTGGGGCACCTGTCTCTGCGCAGGTGTTCTCAACTTCCTTCCCCACCCTCCACGGAGTCAGCCGCCACCTCCGGGGGCTCCAATGTTACCTCTTCCCTGAGCCTGCACAGATTTTCCAGCAAGTAGCCCTGCTGCGCTCGGGCTGCACCTCTCCCAGAGTGCTCGATATGGTCCACCATGGAGATTCATTTCTATGGAGGCCTTCAGTGCGCTGCCAGACTGATTCTGAAGCATTCACATGGATGCTTGACTTCTTATTGTGTGTCTGCCATGACTGGCATCTAATAAGAAAACAGTCATGTGTTCAAAGGGCAATTCTGGAAGGATGTATGTTGAACAAGTATCTGTTGGATGAACAGTGCAGTCTTATCAAAGAGGATACATTCTACAGCTATTTGTAGAGGGGTTGTTTCCTTTCGGCTGCACTCTCATTGTATGAGTCTCCTACAGCTGCTGTAACAAAATACCACAGACTGGGTAGCTTACAGCTCCAGACGTCTCCCCTGTCACAGGGCAGAAGGCCAGAAGTCTGAAGTCAATGTGCTTGCAGGGTCCTGCTCTCTCTGAGGCCTCTAAAGGGGACACCCTTGTCTCCTCCAGCTCCTTGTAGCCTCAGGCTTTCCTTAGCTTGTGGAGGCATCCCCCAGGCCTCAGCCTCCATCGTCACCTCTCCCTGGGTCTTCACCCTGTCTCCCCTCCGGGCGTGGTCCTGTCCACATTTTTCTCTTCTTAGAATGAGTCTTATTGTATTGGATAGGGGCTCATCCTCCTCCAGTATGACCTCACTTTAACTAATTACATCTACAATAATGACTGTCTTTCTACCTCAGATCATAGTCTGAAGGGCTGGGGGCTCTGGGACTGCAGCACCCATTTCTGGGGGACAAGGTTTGACCCACAACACTCATCACTCCTCTTGCAAGGACAGGAGGACTGTACCTGCTTGTGGGGTCTGTATAACTTGAAGCCTTCCTCCTTTAGGATTGGGGTTGTTTGGTTCTGTTGGTTTATTTTCACGCCCGTTTTTCTTTTGCTACTTTCAACATGTACTTTAAATGTCAGCAGCACCCGGTTCAGATGGCCTCCTGGCCCTTCAGATGGGCAGGGGCTCAGCGGTGAGGCCCAGGAAAGCCGGCACCACACCTGCACACAGCTCTGCAAGGAGCAGCAGAGGCAGGAATGTCTCCAGAGCATATGGAAAGCGGGGAGATGCAGAGGTATGCTGGGAGCCGGGATGCAGCAAGGAGCTTCTCAGGGCTCGGGTATGCAGGGGAGGGGACAGAAATAACTGGCAAATCCCTTCCCTGTGGAGAACCACCAGTGAGAAGAAGCAACAGTCCAGTGACAGGAATAAACAGGACACAGATTTGGCCTTGCAGACCGGACAGGTCGTGGCTCCAGATGGCAAAACAAAGAAGAAAAGGAGCCATGAGCAGCAACAACGATTTTATTCAGTTTGAACACTCACAAAGTTTTCTTTAATTATTACTCCCTTCTGGGACTCCAGCTGCATGGAGTGGAGGGGCAGACTCAGCAGGGCGCCTGGCTAAGCCAGGAGCTGGTGGGGAGCTTCCCTGGGGCCTGGCCAGCTCGGGCTCTAACCAGGGAGGAAGCCTTGACTGGGTTTTCCAAGCGGCTCAGGTGACAGGCTGTCAGGCGCATGGCCGGGGTTCTTTTCCCTCCAGGTATGAGTGCTCTGAGCTACCGTGACCGCACAGCTGGGCTGGGAGAGGGGCGTCTGGTTCCTGGGTCAGTCACCGCCTTTGGAGCAGGTGCTGGGATGGCAGCCTGGCAGGACCGTACCTGGCACTGGCCAAAAGCCAGGATGGACACAAAGCAGAGGAGACCGGGCACACTGGGAGAGAGTGTGGCAAAGTAATAGCGAATGTTTTCAAAATACCCTTCTGCAAAGACAGAACCTCCCTGGGAAGCTCAGTTGCCTCATCTGGAGTTCAGTGCGTGTGTGTCTGAGATGCGGGGAGGGTGCCATGGCAGAGGAGGTATGGGACTGGGAATCTCGAGAGGGCTTTGCAAATCACCCCCCAGGAAATTTACCCAAGAAAGGCACAGGCCTCTTAGAGCCTCAGTTTCCCGTGAGCCTCAGCAAGCCCCCTTCCTCCTCGGGAGAGAGAGGCCTGAGGTGAGTATGTGGAAAAGCATGGGTGTGACAGGCACACACTGAAAGCCCGTGTTCTGCCCCCCAGCTGTGTTTCCTGATGGGCCCGTCCTTCTCCCCTTCTGGTTGAGAGAAAGGCAAGTCACCTTCACAGGCGTGGATGCCAACCAACTCTCAACGAGGGAGAGAGCCCCTCTTTCCCGTTCAGCTCTGTGAGGACATGCGATTGCCCCACAGGACCCCCAGTGGGATGACGGCCCGCCCACCTTGGCCCCGCAAAGGAAGGCGTGCGCGAGGCCATCAACTGAGCACGATACTCAGCTCTGCTTGGTGAATCCATCACAAACACACTTTCCTTCCATTTGCTTTTTTCCTTTGAGACCTTATATAATTATTTTATTTTTTATTTTTTATATAATTATTTTAAATAATCCAATAATGTGACAACAAATTTTCTGCATCTATTTTACCCTAAACACCAAAAATATTATAAGAATCTGTCTACTGAATCAAAGGTGGCTTGACAGCTGCAGGGGCAGGGTGGACCCAGAGAAAAGGTGTTCATCTGGATGTTGGTAGATTGAGATATAAATTCTTGTTTCTCTGCAGGTGGACTAGGTGACCTTGTTCAATCGCTTGCCATGTCCGTGCCTTTGTCTCCTCACCCTGAACACGAGGTCCCAAATACAAGGCTGTTTTTTTTGTTTTTTTTTAAAGATTTTATTTATTTATTTGACAGAGAGACACAGTGAGAGAGGGAACACAAGCAGGGGGAGTGGGAGAGGGAGAAGCAGGCTTCCCGCCGAGCAGGGAGCCCGACGCGGGGCTCGATCCCAGGACCCTGGGATCGTGACCTGAGCCGAAGGCAGACGCTTAACGACTGAGCCACCCAGGTGCCCTACAAGGCTGTTTTGATGGCTGAGTGAATGAATGCACAGACGAAACAAAAGTCTTTGACTTGGTTAGGATGCCGTCCTGCATATGATACAGCTATGGACGTGTCCTGGCACACACTCACGCACACTCATTGGCAAGGATGCTCAGCATATCCTTCTGTAGTCGACAATTATTGCAGACTCCCAATACTTAGATCTTGATTTAATGGTGTGTTCTTATGTGAGAGACCAGTTCCTCAAGGAAATTGCTTTCTATGTTCGATGAGTTCCTGTAGAGTGTTCACACCACATATAGAGGTGTCCCTAGGCTGCGAGCACTGTGAAGACAGGGCTCAAGTCTCTGCTTCCCTGTCATCCACAGAGGTCCTGGTGCACAGTCAGCCCCCAGTGCTTATTTGTTGGCTGTCAAACAATACAGTGAGATCCAGGCAAGCCCCCTGTCCGTGAAGTAACAAATGTTTGGAAGAGAAGTTGATGCTCTAAGTCATCAGATCACCCCTGGGACTCACAACGAGTACAAGGTTAGTCTAGCAGCCTCTAAGGGCAGGCTCCAAGTCCCGTGATTCTCCACCAGGTGCAGGGAGTATGGGCTTGGCTGTAAGTAAACGGTGGCTGAGTGGAGAGTGGGAGGCTGGAGGGAAGGCAGGGGCCCCGCTGGACAGTCTTTGCCCGAAAGTCATGCCTGTCTCCAATGACAGTACCAGTGACTTTGGATAAATCTCTTGGTCCGACTGGAAAGACACTTCAGGTGGGCAGAATACTGAGAGACAATTCCAGAGTGATTATTTCTGATGAGGAGAGAAGGAGATGGATTTGCAAGAGTACAGAGCACTTGTGACAGAGAAGTGTGTCCGGTCCCTGCAGAGTCTTCTCGCTGACCAGGGCTGACCACTCAAGGAAGCAGTGGAGGCCAACAGCGGCGGTCTCGACCCCCCTGATGAGAGTAAACCCAAACCACCCCCTTACCAAAGGCTCATTCCCTCTGCTGGGAAAAAAAAAAAAAAAGTAATGAGCTTTCAAGAAAGGCATCGTGTGGGACAAATCTTGGATGTTTTCACCCAGTCTCCGGCAGCCTGTGGGAGTAACTGGTGGTCTCGCATCCGTGCACTCTGATCCAGTTCTCTAGAGAAGGTACAGAAATGCTGACCGCAGGCCACCCTTGACGCACCTACACGAGCAATGGTCTGATGGAGGTTCGAACACAGGCCGTCACCGGACACAAAGGAAGGTGGGGTCTTGGAGGGAAGGGACGCCCCAGGATGGCACTGAAGGGAAGGTGGGCAGCGTCTGGAGCCCCAGCTGCGCGCCTCCCGGCACTTCGGCTTCTCCTCCGGAGAGCTGCCAGCCCCTGAGCGCGTCTTGTCCTTGGCGAAGGCGAAGGCACAGTGTCCTGAGAAGGGCTTCCAGGCTCACAGCTAATTAAAGGCTCGCAGGAGGTTGGGGGCTTGGCACTGAGCTGCTAATGCTTTTGACATTTGTCCAGATTAAAAATAATCCACCATCCATTGTATCAGAGATCTTCCTGGGGCTCCCTGTTCTCACAAGTGATTCTGGTTTTGCTCTCCCTTTTGCTAGACTAGCAGTGTTTTGGCCCAAAATGGAACTCAGCAAACAAGGCACTTGGAACAGATTGGAATTGAGCGGCAGCTTCTCTTTGAGATTCTGCCTCTTCCTCCCTCCTTTCCCCCTCCCTCCCTCCCTCTCTTTTCGTCCTTTCTTTCCTTCAGTATGTTAGAAGCAGAGATTAAGACTCTAAAGAACGCAGAGCGTTACCCAGTGGGAACACAGGGATGACCACAAGCCTCCTGGTTCATTCTTCAGGCATTCAGACAGTTGTGGTTTCATGGTTTAAGTCAATACACATTTACTGGGCACCGAGGATAGAGTATTGTTCTCAGAAGGCGCTGGACATGCAGAGGGAAACATGACCTGCTTAGACTAGACTCTCTGAAAAGCAGACAGCAGCTAAGCACAATCTCAGAGCATGAAAGAAAGGGCCCAAGGGAGGGGAGAGAGGACAGAGAGGGCAGGTATCACTGAGCCGGCCACCACTTTGTCAAGAGCCAAAGTGGGCTTCCAGGCCCATTGGACACCTCTGGATAGGATGCCCTGAGCACAATGCATAGCATGAGTTCAACCCAGAGGGATGGAGAAAGCCGTATCTGCCCGCTCCCCCAGGCTCATGTGCGCCACTAATCAAAATCCCCTGTGTGGGATGTTAACTCTGCTGCGCTCTGGGCTGGGTCACCTGAGCCTTTGACCGCCACTGAGAAAGTCAGGCCCCGTGCCCTGCAGTATGGCCATTCATCTGAGTCCAAGATCCAGCGCGCGGCGGAGCTCAGCAGGCAGGCGAGGCGCGAAGAATCTGAGGGGCTGTATATGTGCAGGTGGTGAAGTCCAGTGCTGGTCCTTAAAGAGCTGGTGATATGATAATAACAATAAGATTTATTAATACACTTGCTGCATGTCAAGTCCAGTGGTAAACCCTTGACATGAATCTCCTAATTTAATACTTACCAAAAACCAAAGATTATTTCCCAGATTTCCCTCTATTACAGACTAGGAAGCTACACTGTAAAGTGCTGACGACTTATTCAGGGTCACTTAGCTGATAAGTCCAGAGCTGAGAGTAGCACTGAGAGACCAGCATTACCCCCCAGGCCTCCTGCCCGTGACTGTTCAGGGATCGATAGTTCAGGCTGTGGACTGGGAGGCATGAGCAGCAGCCCCTCCAGAGCTGCGGGACCCCCAGGCTTGGCCAGGCCCTGCCGTGCTCCCCACACCCGGTGTCCCCACTCAGGCCAGGTACAAGTGGATCTGGGGCAAAACTAGGGTGTTTTCTCCAGAAAGTTAACATAAGAAAATGTATTTCCACTTGACAAATTAAGTGCTTAGAACAGTGCATAGACAAACAGAGTTTAGGTCAGTGTTGAGTCTCCAAGGGATTCCCATTAGATAGCAGAAATTTCTCCATCAGGATTCAGGATGAATTGAGAACAGAAATTGAAAGAATGGCACCCAGATTCCTGTCAGTGTCTCTGCCGACAGCCATAGGTGAGAGCCCCGGGCCCCGGCGGGCAAGTGGGATCTCAGGATGAGGCTGCCTTGCCCACCATCGGTCAGGTCAGGGAGGTCAGGGAATCCTCCTCCCCCTGAAGGCCTCCAGGAGAACCCCCAGGGGCAGGGGAGAAGACAGGAGTGAGATTGAAGCTTAGGAAAATCTCTTCTAGAAACCATCCCATATCACAGGCTGAGCCACTTTAGAGGGGGCAAAGGGCTCCCAGCTCACCTAACTGCAACAAAACCTCTTCACAACACTAGTGCTTAAGGACCATGTAGCTCGCTCTACAGATAGCTTTGTGGTGAGGGAGGAGGACCTGACTGTGCAAGCCGGAAGCCCAAAGACATTTTATTCCTCTAGCTGTATCCTCCTGCTCGGATTGCACGCTCATCAAGCAGGCCCCTGAGTATGGGGCTTGCCTTGCAGGGGGAGACTAGAAGAGTCAAGCCTCAATAAATGGGTCATCTCTTCCTAACAGATACAGTTCTTGCAAATCAATAAATCATTCTGGCTATAGACACCTGTCTCTTGGGGGCTTTGTTAGTCTGGATCAGCATCCATGAGAATGATCAATGCTGGGGTTCTCAGGAGACAGGGTTTCTGAGTCTGCAAAACGAAAGCCCATGGGCTTCTAGGGGACCTGGTGGCTCTCCCAGACCCCCAGCCCTACATCACACCTTCACCCTCAGACGGTTCCCAAACCATCTTCCTTGATTCATTTTCCAATTTCTTTATGGCTATAATGAAAGAAAGTGTGGATTTGTTCATGTTGCATAGTATGGCCATTTCACGTATTCTTAAATCTAAAACACACATACGCACAATAGGTGCCAAGCTTTGTGCCACATGATTATGATCCAGGGATGAAAAGGACAGAACCCCTGCCTTCAAAAGTCACACAAGTTAGTACAGAAAACTGCGTGAAACTGAATTACAATGCCGTTTTCTAGGCAAAATAAGCTTTAAAGAGGGAGTAGGGACGTTTCCAGAAGAAGGGACAGTGAGGAAAAGAACATTTCACCCAGAGGGTAAATGAACAAAAGCATCCAGTGCTGAAGCCCTAATGACCCGTGGTGCCTGGGGGTGGCGCGGGCCTGGAGCAGACTGAGAAAGTCTGAATAAACCCAGATCTCACGAGCTGGCTTGATGAGCTCTTCGTTTCTGTGGGAAGGTGGACAGGGAAACACTTTGGGGTTCTTTCCAGCTCAAAGACACAACAAATTGTGACCATCTTTGGCCTAGACCTGGTATCCTAGAGGCAGAGAGTACCTTCAAGTATTCTGTTCAATACCAGTCCACCTGTGACTTCTCAGAGTTGGAAATGGTTTGCTCCAGTGGATTCGCTGGTCAGTGGCAGAGCTGGGATGGGGTCTGGCTTCCTGCCCAGGGCTTTTGTGATTCTGCCACATGAGATGAGCTCTGTGTGGCTCCAGGACTGCAATTCCAGCGTGCTACCACTTACTATATACCTTCCGATAACACTCATTGCAATGTGTGAACCTTGACCTTGGGTCCTCAATGCACCATCAACTTGTCAAGGCAGATGATGGTTTACTTACTCAGTACTCAGGATGGCATCCAGACTAGAGTGCTATCTGAAGACATCTAATGAATGAATAGATGAGTCATCAAAATAGTGCTTTTGCAAAACTAACAATAAGATAGATTTATCTTAGAAACTCTCCAGAAGGGGAGAACCTCATTATAACGTGGGTCATTTCAAGGGGAAAGAACTCCCCAGGTGCCAAGGCATTTTGTGATTGCTGCTGACATGTTTACGTGACTTTCATCCTGACTTTCGGATCCTCCACTCATTTCGTATTTGTCTTCGTACTGTTTGTAGACTTAACATTCCACTTCCTCCTGCCTCATCTAATTAACTTCTCTCTGAGTTTGGCCATAAGCTGCTCTCATGTGGAACGCAGTGGAACTCATTAATCACGCCCTTCTTTAGTTTGAGTCCCTTATCTATATGAAGCCATATTGATCTATTTCTCCTTGGAACCCATAAGACACGCATTGTTTTCACCTGTAAGTAGCTACTCTGCTTCACTTACACACATTGTTAATTAATCAGCGGGGCCGTTTACCCCATCACAATAAACCCAGCCTGCGGTAGCTTATTGTAGCCGCTGGGTTTAATGCAAAGAGTTTAGCAGTTCTTATAGGCTGGCAACTCTCAAAGGTGAGTCTGAGAAGTATAGGGCCCTCATGGGGAGGCTTCTCATATTTTGGTACCCTTTTGTCCTTGACCACCCGGACAGTAAGAAGTCCAAGAGCTGGATAACTAATATTGTGTTTCTAAATGGTTCAGGTCGTGATTAGGACGTCTCACTCTGCCAGCAGCCATAGGTGAGAGCCCCGGGGCCCTGCGTTCTCCCCACTGCCCAGAGTTGGACTCCTTAGGGAATGGGAGGAGAAAGGGAAAGAGAGACTGTTTCTTATATCTCAGGATGACTCCTTGGAAAGATTTATGCATTAATTTGTTGTCAACCCTTTGTAAGGCACCAGGTCCCTACCCTAGCAGCAACAGAGACAGTGCCATGTCATCCCTGTGATGCTAGAGCTTTGCCTAAGACACAATGCGAACAGAGAACAAGGAAGCCCGGTCAGTCAAGGGAACCAGGGAAGGCTGCCCTGGGGAGGTGGTGCTTGGCTGGACCTTGAAGGGGAAATGAGCTTCGATCAGGAGGCACAGTGCAGGCAGGTGGCAATTGCAATGGGTTGGAGGTGTGGGTGAGGATGGCATGTTCTTGGAAAGTTCACTAGTTCCGTTTCTCTGGATAATAAAGGACATGGAGTGGGTGGGGAAGAGATGAGACATGCAGGTTGGGAAGACCACATCCCAACCTTGTTTGCCATGTTCAGGATTTTACTCAGGTTATGGATGACCCTGAAAAGATTGAAGCAGTGGAGGCATGCATTCAGATTTGTGAGTTAGGAGGTGCAACCAGGCACCTATGTGGGGGGCAGATTGCGGGGTTTCCAGATGGAGCAGACACCAGTGGAGGTGGGGGAATGGGGCGGAGTCCCCTAATATTAGGGCCTCTCCAGCCATCCCGTAATCTGCTGCCCCCTGCTCAGCAGAACCTTCAGACAAGAAGCACCACATTTACTGCCAGTTGCACCACCCACAGGCATTGGTCTTCAGCAGCTGCCATTTGAGGTTCTACTGCCTCTTACCAGTTGGAGCTCCACCAGCCCAAGAGCTTCATCCAGCAGCTCCAGGGGCAGCGCCTGGCAGTGTCCTCCAGATCCACCTCCTCAAAATTCACTCCAAGTTCTCTAAAGTTAGACTAAAGCTGGTAATTTGTGTAGACCCTGTCCTGTCACTTTCCTGCCTCCTCCTTCAGTGCCTTGCTCCATCCTTCAGCTCTTTTGTGATCTTGTGATTAATTGTGATAAGAACACCTAACATGAGATCTACCCTCTTAACAGATTTTCAGCATATAATACAGTATTATTATTTATAGGCACAATGTTGTGCACCAGATCTCTAGAACATACTCACCTTGCATCACTGACATCTTACACATGATGATTAGCAACCCTCCCCCTCCCCTCAGCCCCTGCAACCACCATTCTATCCTTTGTTCCTATGAGTTTGACCATTGTAGACACCTCTTGTAAGTGGACCTATGCGGGGTAAGCTCAGGGTCACCTCCAAACTCTGCAGAACAGAATCCAAGGGCTCCTTCTCTCAGTTCCCTCACTCAGATACCCCGTGGTCTAGTCAACTTATAAATGCAGTCCCATTTTCCTTGCCAAAGTTGCACAAGCGTGCACCAGATTCAGAAGAGCTGGGAGTTTCTTTCCTTCCTTCTGCCCTCCCTCTCCCATTTCCTCCTTTTCCTTTCTTTCCTTCATTTGTTTTTATTACAAAAGCTGTGTGCCTGTGTATAAAACAGTAGATAGATTATAAGTGGATGGATGGCTGGATGGCTTAATAGATAGGCAGATGAAACCCATTCCAGGACTCTCCAGATTGAAATGAGAACAGTGTCAGTCCATGTGAAGCCCGTGCACCCTGCGGTCCCAAGCCCCCCCTTTTTCCAGTGTGCAGTTGGCCTTCTTCTGTGAGCCCATGGTCCCTTTTTATTTGACATATTTTACCATGTAAGCAGGATTCTCTAAACAACATATTTAATTTTTGAAACTTACAAAATGGAATCATTTGGTATTTGTTCTTAACAACATGCTTTTTTTTTTTTCTTTACTCCACGTTTCTCTCCATGTTGATATGTGCACCTGTAACTCATTTATCTTTCCTGCTGTATATGGTGATTTGCAGCCACATGGCTTTTTTCTCCCGCTTTGCTAACTGTTGTCTATCCCCCTCAGCAGACATTTGGGTTGTTTCCAGTTTCTTGCCTTGACCAGCACTGCTCTGGATACCCCTGAACCAGTCTGAGTTGTGTTGCATGGTGACCTCAACAGTGATGGGTATTCTGTATGCCAAACACATGGGCATGACAGGGTTTTCAGTGTGCCTTTTGCCTGATCAATGAATTTGGAAATTCTTCTCATTGGTTACTAGCCATTCTTCTTTCCTCTTCTGTAAAATCTCTTCTAATATTTTTTGACCAGTTTTTGTCTTTTAGTTATTGATTTTAAATAGCCCTTTGTATATTTTGTTAACTGTATGGCAAATATCCTCTCCTGGTCTGTGACTTGCATTTCATTTTATCTGCAGTTTCTTTCTAGGAACAGAAGTTTTTGGTTTTTCTCTTTCTACTTTAATATAGTCAAATATATATTTCTTATCTTGATTATTTGTCTGGGGGGATATATTGTTTGTTTGTTTTTTTAATGTCCCCTATCCCAAAGGTCACAGAGTATTATGCTATGCAGTCTTAATTTTTTTTTTTAAGTTTGGCTTTCATATATAAACTTTAAGTCATATGGAATTCATTTCTGTGTATGGTGTGAGGTAGGAATCTCCTTTTATTTTTCCATACAGTTAAACAATTTTCCTGGTGTCATTTATTGAATTTTTTCAGTGATATGTCTCTGCTTTTTGTTGTTGTTGTTTTTGTTCTGCATGTCATCTATTTGCATATTTGTGCACAAATACTATCTTTACAATGTAATATGCCTATATGTTAGAATGAGCTATCTCACCATAGATTTAACTTTTATTCTATATTTTACAATACTTCAGCAATTTATTTCATCCCAATTTATTTATTTATTTATTTATTTATTTATTTATTTATTTATTACGTTTATTCCTAGATATTTTACCTTCCTCTTGTTCCATAGTTTATTACTGTAGTATGGAAGTGCATTTGACCCTTATATAATTTTAGATCCATCAATGTTGCTAAGCTGTCATAATAATGTAACTGATTTATGTCTGTGTGATCTTTATAGAAAATCACATCATCAGCAAATAATGACAAATTTATTTTAGCCTCACTTTCCAGTCCATACATATTTTTTCTTGTCTTATTTCTCTGGCTAGGGTGTTCAGTATAATATTGAATAGAAATATGATGGTGGGGGATATTTTTATTTTTCTGAGAGCTGAGGGAATTATTTAGCCTTTCCCTACTTAGTAAAATTCTCTAACATACTGAGGAAGTTCTCTTCTCTTCCCAATTTGTTAATCATTTTTATCAGAAGTTCATGGTGGGGCGCCTGGGTGGCTCAGTCGTTAAGCATTTGCCTTCAGCTCAGGACATGATCCCAGGGTCCTGGGATGGAGCCCCGCATCGGGCTCCCCGCTTGGCAGGAAGCCTGCTTCTCTCTCTCCCACTCCCCCTGCTTGTGTTCCCTCTCTCGCTGTGTCTCTCTCTGTCAAATAAATAAATAAAATCTTAAAAAAAAAAAAAAAAAGAAGTGCATGGTAAATTGCTAAGAAAACTTTCTACATATGCTTAAATTATTTTTCTTCTTAAATGTATTAATACTATAAATTGCATTAAGAGATTTTTAAGTGTTGAACTAAACCATGCATTTCTGGGATAAACCAAATTTATTTGGTATATACTATCTTTTCTGTATTTGCTAGATTTGATTTGCTAATACTCTCTTTAGATTTTTTTCCATACATATTCAAGAATAAAATTAACTTTTAATATTTCCTTGTAGTGACTTTGTCTGGTTTTGGTGTCCTAACAAAATTAGTTGGGAAATGTTCCCTCACTTTCTATTCTCTAGAAAAATTAATCTATGATTAGAATTATTCATTCTAATAACAGAAAACTTTCTAACATTCCTAGGATGATAGAGATTGCTTTATAAAAAAAAAAAAAAACAACTTAAGACTGCTGTTTCCCTTGTGAAAATATTTTTTAGCTATTCACCCATTTCTTCTAATGGTTATAAAACTGCCCATTTTCTCTAATTCGTATTGAGTCTGATCTGGAAAATTATTTTTTTCTAGGAAGTTTTCTTTTTTGTCTAAGTTTTGTCTAAGCTTATTGACATAAGGTTGATCATAATGTTCTCTTACGTTTTTAATCTCTGCTGCCTATTTAACAATGTCCTCTTTCTTATTCCTACTATTTTGTTATACTTTCCCTCTTTTTTGTGTTTTAAATCTTATACAGATTTACCACTTTTTTACTATTATCAAGAAATTATGACATTATTGATGCAACTATTATATCTTATTTTCTCTTGCATTCATTTCTGGTCATTTCTTTATCATGTCTTTCCTTCTACTTTCTTTTTTTTTATACTGTGTTTAAAAATATAATTGTTTACATCTATAACTTTTTCTCTCAAAATGCAATGATGGGCCTTTAAATTTCATGTTTTATTTTCATCATCATGCAATCAGTTCTTATTTTTCTCATAATTTATGATTTCTTCTTTAACCTGTGAGTTGATATAATTCTGGATGATTATACCTGCCTTTCCTCCCAAAATGATAATTGTCAGGGGCAATTATAAATATAAAGATTCTTCACATTCTTTTTGTTCAAGGTATATAGACAATAGCACAATGCTTAGTGGCATTTCAGTGTCTCACTATTATAAATATTTTATATCCCAAACACACAAGAAAAATGGATGTGTATAGAACAAAAGCAATGTTTTAGCTAAACTACTTAGTATAAAACATTAATTATAAAAGCACCTATGTTTTGCTTTATGGTTCACTATAAGACTTTTGTACACATTCCAACTTTTGGGATATGTGGTAATTGTAGGTCAATGCCTGGTGCATGGCTGCTCAGTGATAGAGTAAGGACTAGAACTCCGATGTTTTCATATCAACTCCTACTTTTTCAACTACTGCTTTTCTCTTCATTCCATACCATCTGACCACATTTGAATGGGAACCTCTGATAAGAATATTGTGCCGGTGTTTTTAATAACTCATTAAATTTCCTTAGAGGAAAGCCCTAGACAGGTTTGTGCTAAACCATTATGTTGTATATATTAAGTGATATTTTAGTTTGACTTTGCAATAATTATCTTGCCACTATAAACAGTAATGGTAGACCACCCAAACCATTGGCTTCATCTCGTTATACATAATGCTGATTGCTATGGACATACATTTCTATCTCCAGGTTTTTCTCATACCACAGCATATTTGCCATGAGATTAAGACAATCTCTTCCTTTGGATTTATGTTTTTCACCTGCATTTTCATATGATATTACCAAACTGATGATCTCTTTCAGCATTTCAATTCAATTTTATTATTCAATTTCACCAGTTGTATTAGAACTACAGGTTGAAGAGATGTTGCCAACATCAGGGTGATGTGTAGAATCTGTAAAAATATAATGCACAATATAACTGGGAATATTAACAGAATAGGATTTCATACCCTATGTCACTTTCATCCTCAGAATTGATTCCCTGTTGGTGCCATGTTCCTACATATTCTAGGAATACACCAACATTTTTCTTTCATGTCTCGAAGAAAGATTATCTTCTATCGTTTAGGTTAGTCACAGGCATCAATATCATATTCTTGGATATTTTTAGATGGTTGCATTTAAAAGCTTTCTATTTTTATTTTCCTCATCTTAGATGTCATGAGTGCAAAATTGGATAAACTCATGTTGGCATTGCTCTTGAGTTATTTTTTTCCCCTTATTTCCAATTCATGATCACATTTGTTGTGATAAGATACACACTTGTATAAAATTCTATCATCCATTGTTCAGAATTATAGTTGAGTTCCCATAAAGGTGTTTGAAGCTATTTTACTGTATTTTCCTTTAATCTTTCCAAAAGTAAACATTACCCATAATAAAGGCCCGACCGGCTGCGCTGAGCAAGACATATGAATAAAAACACTGTTGGTGTTTAAGATATCCTTTGGATGCATATAAATTCAGAGGTTTTGTTTACTCAGAATCAGTTGTGAGCTATTAATCATGTATGTCATGAACCTTGATGAAGTTTAGGGGGAACCAAAGACATAATGGACCAGAAAGGGAAATCTGAAGGTCTGCCTCTAAAACTTCTCATTGTTCAGAATTCCTCTATTCTATCATCATAGCTTAGATGCATATCTAGTATTTTGATCCAATAATTTAATTCCATATCTCCACTTTCTATCTTAATTTACTTGATCATAACATTCAAATTTACCAGAAGTCATTTATTATTCCAAGGTTATAACCAAGCAGACACTCACCCAAAACATAAAAGTCAAATCTCTGAAGGCCAAATTAGCTCCTGACCTGACCAGTCCCTCTGGTGGCAGAATTTTCTGCTTCAGAGTGCCTGCAGTAAGTTCTGTTCATAGGAGATGATCTCTGATTTACCATTTGAAGGCTGTATGACATCCTTGAATCTGCAGTGGGCATAATGCTGGCATTAACACCCTCCTCCCAGTTACTGTGAGGATTAAATAGATCACCGAACATGCTAAACAGAGTTCATGGTACATAATAATGATCAACAATTGTTTATTGAGTAAAGGATGAATGAATCACATGCTTGTATATATCTTTTCTTCTTGTGAGAATGTTGTGATATTTCTAGAAGCCCATATAGGCATGTCAGGCCAGTGCTGGACAAAGTAACAAGAATTTATAGAAGTCTCTTCATTGGTTAGAAATTCTGGTCTAATCCTCATTCCTCACAATCAGATAGGGGTTAAGATGGATTTAATTTCATGCTTCACAAACTTGTTGCAATAACTTTATTGAGAAGTCTGGGGGTGGGGAATGAAAACTTTGAATGTTCCCAATATATATGTGCATGTATTTTAAAATTATATGTAAGGCCAAAAGAGCTTTTTCTCATAATTATTTTCATAACTAAACTTCTTGCACTATAGATTCTGTTCTTTATAGATGGGTAATTTAAAATCCAATTATCGCTCATATACATCAAAATAACACATTTGATATTTATATTTATCACAGATCTGCCATTTAACACCTCCATATTATGTTCTGCTTTCCTCCCATGATCACATTCCAAAATATATTCTACAGTCCAATTTTTTTGCTTTTTTATCATGAATATGACATTCATATTGGAAAATAAGTGCCTTCAATTGAATGTCAGTTATCTGTACCAGGTAGCTTTACCTACATAGCCTAGAATATAGAAGGGGCTCAACACATATTCTCAGTGCTGTTATTATTATTTGCATATCAGCATTTACAATATTCACCACCAAATAATTGAACAGTGGTCTTGATAAATTGACTAGTGTTGCTTAACTATTCTTTGTCCACTGATACCAAAAAAAAAAAAAAAAAGTTTAAATGGAATAAGGTAATAGAAAGACAAAATTCCTTCTCCAGAACTATCTCCGCTGGCTAATTAGGTACTTATGCAAAGACTCTTGTAAAGAGATCCTCCAGAGCACGGGGTAGACACGCAGCTTCTGCCTTCTAATAGCTTGCAATCTTGTTTGTTCACTCTTGCCTTCTGAATGCGTTGGTTTGGTTTTACAACACCATCCTTACCAGAAGTGCTGTACACTCTTATAACAAATAAGAACTATAACTTTATTTCCCGTAATGGCTTGCAGACTGTCCCACGCTATTTGGAATAATTGGATTTCCAATGAAACCTAGGTCCTCGGGTAGCCCGGGACTCAGTATTCAAGATGAAATATGTCTTTATGTCATCTGAGGATTCAGGAAAACATGACACACAACCAGAGGGCAGGCTTGGTTTGAATTTGTTACCTGCTCTGCTTTTCAAAGATTTGTACTTTGCTAATAATGATACAAGTAATCTTTTCCTGTTTAGCTCTTAAATCCCTGATAGACTTTCAGAGCTCTTCTCCTCTCTGGTTTATCCTAAAGATGAAGACTTATCCATGATCAGATTCCAACCCAGATGTATGACTTTGAGAATCCAGTGATGTGCACCTTTAAAATGTGATCTAACCAGTGACCAAAACAACTGAATAGTGGCAAAGGTGAGACTTATAAAGAGACCTAAATCAAAATCACTGTAAGTATATACACCTCATACTCCTAAAGAGCTGTCATGGAAAATTCTGCCTAGAAGGAAAAAAATATATAGTAAACTGATAGTACTACTATGTGTATAAAAAAGACCCCTAACATACGTTGTTAATTTTCTATCTAAGTGGCCCTTTGCTTCTGCATGCATCCTTGAAGAAAATTACGACCTGTGTCCAACCTCAAGATCACCTTTCTAATAACCTTCCTTTTGATGGCCCAGTTGCTACTCTCTGGAGAACAGTGATGGGAGCTGCCCCTATGTCTGGGTGAGAGCGTCTGCACCTTTTGGGACCAACACTAGGGCTGAGGCTTCTATACCCAACCTGGATAGGGAACAGAGACTAGGGGTTTACCCTTGGCCGTGTCACTTCTGAGGTCCCTCATTTGAAGTAAGTGGTGGAAGCTCTCTGACCCTCTGTCTCTGGAACCTGTGCAAGGGAGATAACAGGGTCTCCATGTCTGCTTCACGACTTTGAGATAGCTAGCTGTGACGTTTAGAGACCCTTTGTCTTTACTCCTGTGGATTCCAAGACAGTGAGATCACTAGAAGCCTGACATACAGAAGCAAGAGGTGAGTGTATGTGTGAGATGCGATGTTTATTTATGCATTTTATATACATATGTATGTTCAGACATAAACACTCTTCAAGATTAATTTTTCAAAATGTTCTATGAAATTCATTTCCATTTTGGTTATTTCATCTTTTAGTGCTGTCAGGAGCTTGGCCCCTTCACAACTGATAAATCACCCACATTAATCTGTCTTCCACCCGCTTCCTTCAGATTGTTCCCTCAGCCACAATAAGATCTGAATGTGTGCCTCTACACATGGTATCCCAAATTATAACCTCCCAAGTCTCAGGATTGTTTTCAAAGGGCTAAAAATTGCCATGCTCATAAAAACAAAACAAAACAAAAATGGCAACCTTGTTTGCCTTGCCAGTCTGTCAGAGCTTGAAAAACAAACTTCATCCCAGAAAGACAAACACACACAGCAAACATGGAGAAGAAGCGGCTGACGGAGCCGAGAGAGTCTCCAGGCCAAGGAACAATAGAGGAGAACACAGCCAGACGGTGTGCAGAGAGGCCACGTGCTGTAAACGTGGTGAACGGGAAAGAAAGAGCATAACCCCAGCCGGGGAAATGCGTGTGACTGCAAGAACTTTCTCCTTTGCACGCACCCTCCTCCAAATGCCCAGACATCCCCACCGTCAAAGCTCACACATGGGAAGCTGTGTCTGAATTCAGCTCTTCTCATCCCTTCCTCTTGAAAGATTGCCAGCTAACAGGCACGGTGACCCTGGCTTAAATGGAGGCGTGTTTACCTAGCCTAACTCCCTCTGGCATGTACCATACAGTACACAGATATACAGATCCAAACAGACCCCAAAATCCCGATTTTGCAAATCATTGTTAGGGTGAATCGAAGCCAATCAACTGCATATTTCCTGGAAGACTTCATTTTACAATCCCTGATGAGATACAAAATAAAAAGGCGACTTTGGCGGATTTCTATAATAACAGTTTATATTAATATTCTACAGGAATCCTTTCTTCCAAGGAATCTAAAGTACTTGAAAGGAGATTGGATTCTGCCCCAGCTCTGGTTCCAGCAGGAATAAATGGCAGCGCTTGGCAGCCACAGTGCCAACCTTAGCGATGTCTCAGGGGATGTGAATACAAAGCCGCACATGTTACAAATAAGTCTTCATTCACACACGCTCTGGGCTGTCAAAGCTTATCAGCTGTTGGCCCCAGGAGGATCAGGACAGATCTATCCCTAGCTGAGGGGTCAAGAGTCAGTCGCCATGCAGGTAAGGTCTTATTATGGCCAATGAACATGGCGGTGCTAACAGGTGCCCTCTGATGAAGCTCTTCTACAAGTGTGTGCTGAACTAGACCCTTTCCCTATGTCATGGAATGCTCAGTGCGATCCTCTGAGGTTGGCAATTGTTACTGTGCACACTGTTCACATGAAGAATAAAGATTCGGGGTACAATTTGTCCAATGCCATAGCCAGTAAGTGGCAGAGTCCAATCTGTACCCAAGGATTTCTGGTTCCGAAGTCCATGCCTTGTTACTCCACTGCTTTGATGCAGAGTGATTCCAACCATAGCAAGAGATGGAATCCACACTGTGTGCTTACAGGTATGGTGTTCTTTTCATTTTACTCTGCCAATGGGGCTGAGAATTGTTAAAGTTCCTAGTGGCCAAGCTGCTCCCAGTCATTCAAGTTCCCTTGCCCTACCTCCTTACTCCATCCAAGCAAGACCATGCGTCCCAGGGGGCATCTCTTGCATAACTCTCTCTGGATCCTGAGAATCAGCTTTGGGTTTTTTTTTAATAAAGATTTTTAAAATTTATTTATTTGATAGAGAGAGAGCAGGGGGAGGGGCAGAGGAGGAGGGAAAGGGAGAAAATCTGAAGCAGACTCCATGCTGAGCACGGAACCTGACATGGGGCTCGACCTCACCACCACGAGATCATGACCTGAGCCAAAACCAAGAGTCGGTTGCTTATCCATCTGAGCCACACCAGTGCCCCTGAGCACCAGCTTTTAAGACTAGTTGGAGGATGTAGTGTCTCCCTAGATTGCTCAGATAATGAAAGAACATGGACACAGTTCTCTCTTTGATTCTCTATTTAATTCTCCAATTAAGTTGAATGTGTATTGCGTGCTAGGCCAGGGTGTGGACCAGGCTGACCAAGGACCTCATTTTCCTCAGTGCAAAATTTAAAGAGATGTCAAAAAATATTAATTATGATTAATAATGTTTCAATGTAACATTTAAAAAATGAAAATGAATGCAAAAAATCATGATAAAAATAGACAATTTTTAAATAAAGATAAAATCAGTATTAGCAGCTGTTCCTTTTGCCTCAGGCGCCCATGAACTCAGCACAGTTCTGTGCTAGACACTAGGCCTCTAGAGACCCACCAGGCCCCGAGGGTAAGGACTTCTCAGAAATCTGATTGCAGTATTTGATGCAAATAACATCAGTTTCCCCACCTTCAAACTGGGAAGTACAATCTCTCCTTCAAAAGAAAGGTACTCCAAAGTTACTGGACTGAACTAACTTTAGTTTTCCTGACATTGAGCTAGAATGGGGCTAGGCATGAGTGCAGTCTTACAAGATAGAGTCTCATGTTTTCACAAAAGCCAGGTGGTGACTATTAATCACAGCAGCTACACATTGCATGGCAGATAACCCACCATAAACTTACTGCTCCTTCTGTCCATGGAACCCTTAGTGTGGTGAAGAATCCTGCTACACACCCCAAGGCAGCTACCTCTTGTGGATTGGGGTCACGAGGGTTACTATGGACTTAAGCAGGAAGTGTGATCACTACCTCTGCCTATCAAGGCAATAGAAATGAGACAGCAGGAACTGAAGGCTGACTGCCTGTGGGATCAGCGCAAGGGGAAGGATATGGAAATAAGGACCAAAATCTGGTCCCCTTGCCCATGGTCCACGTCACCTTGACGTGCGCAGCACATGTTCAAGTGAACCTTCCCAAGTCAGTTCTGCAACGACACAGGTTGCCACCTGGCAAATAATAAATATCAGAAGAAATTCATTACACATGTAATTGTCATTAGCACGTGCGGAGGGATGTCACGACTGCTTCCTTTTACAAAGAACATGCATCCAAGAAATGACGTGATATACACCAAACCACCCACTCTTTGTGGGGAAGCCAGATTATTGTCGCCACCCTGCCACTGAGTCCAGGCTTCAGGTCGATGGGAGACATAGAAGCACATCTCTGAACTATCTGTCTACTGCTGCCATCCACAAACATCAAGGAAGGAAATCAAGGAAATGCCAATCTTCAATTGATTCCATACCCAGGTATGGAATCCCTGGTAATTATCTTTATTTTAACTCATGTTAAAAAAATGAAATCCTCAAAATACTAAATGTGGGATTACCATATAATGTAGTATTTTCACTCCTGGGAATATAAAACTTGGACGTGAAGGTCTATCAACTGATGAATGGGTAGACTAATGGTGGGACATCCACATGATGGAATTCTACTCAGTAATAAAAAGGAGTAGAGTAGTGACATGGACTACTACGTGGATGAGCCCTCAACACACGATGTAAGTGACAGAAGCCAGACACAACAGAGCACATGGCCTACAGTTCTATTTACATGAAATGTCCAGAACAGGCCCCCGGGGGCTGGGGAGGCAGTGGGGAATGACTGCTCATGGGTATGGGGCTTCTTTCTGGGCAAGGAAAGTGCTCTGGAATTAGATATTGGTGGTGGTTGCACAATTCTGTGGATGCACTAAAAGACAATGAATTGTACACTTCATTTAATTCATTTTTTTTAAACTAAGCTCTACGCCCAATGTGGGGCTTGACCTCATGACCCGAGATCAAGAGTCACATGCTCTACCGACTGAGCCAGCCAGGCGCTGCTGAATTGTACACTTTAAATGGGTGAATTGTAGGGTTTGCCAATTGTATCTCAGTGAAAATGGTTCAAACAAACGAACAAACAAAAAACTGCAAAATTGAACTAGGCAAGACCCGGCATCAAACTCTAGAAATCTGGCCAAAGGTGGAGGCGTTTTTTAGGGCAGCCCTGGGGGACTGGGAAGGATTTGAGGGGCTGCAGGCTCAAAGCCCTGCAGGAGATGATACAGATGCCTGTGGGCACTATCCAAGGAGAGAAAGGCCGGCAGCCTAGCAGCAGGAGGTGGCCATGACCATGAGGACCCAGGCTGTCCAGCTAAGCAGGGGTGCAGCAGGAACCCTAGTTCTGGGTGTGTGCCGCTAGGAGAGGTGTGGAGTGTGGCCACAGGATGCATCTGTGAGCCCCTCTCCTCAACAAATTCCAACCCACTATGGATGGAGTATTTGTTTAATTCTTCTGCAACCCAGCATTTAATTTTTTTAATTTAATTCAATTTTATTTTATTATGGTATGTTAGTACATCATTAGTTTTTGACGTAGTGATCCACGACTCATTGTTTTCGTATAACACCCAGTGCTCTATGCAGTACGTGCCCTCCTTAATACCCATCACAGGGCTAACCCATCCCCCCTGCCCCCCTCCCCTCTAAAACCCTTAGTTTGTTTCTTGGAGTCCATAATCTCTCATGGTTCGTCTCTCCCTCCGATTTCCCCCCCTTCATTTTTCCCTTCCTTCTCCTAATGTCCTCCATGCTATTCCGTATGTTCCACAAATAAGTGAAACCATATGATAATTGACTTTCTCTACTTGACTTATTTCACTTAGCATCATCTCCTCCAGTCCCATCCATGTTGATGTACAAGTTGGGTATTCATCCTTTCTGATGGCTGAGTAATATTCCATTGTATATATGGACCACATCTTCTTTATCCATTCATCTGTTGAAGGGCATCTCGGCTCTTTCCACAGTTTGGCTATTGTGGACATTGCTGCTATGAACATTGGCATATGGCCCTTCTTTTCACTACATCTGTGTCTTTGGGGTAAATGCCCAGTAGTGCAATTGCTGGGTCATAGGGTAGCTCTATTTTTAATTTTTTGAGGAACCTCCACACTGCCCAGCATTTTAACTCAGATCGCTGGAGGGAGCGGGGGCAGAAACAGTCTCATCTGATTCAGGACTTCGCTCTCCATTGCTCCCAGGCTGTCTCAGCTCTCGCTGGTGATTTGCACAGCATCAAAGCAGTGGGGCCGTCGGCTGGGGACTCAGCGACGTGCACCAAGGGCTCCCCAGACCTCAGTCCCTCACACTGAAATGGCCTGTCAACCCCATCTGCAGATCCACTCAGGTCCAGCTTTTCTCTGCTGACTGCCCATGCAGCGGCCGTGGGCAGCGTTCCTCTGCAGGCGTCCGGGGAGCCGCGTTGCTCCGCCCGCTATCCCACACACAGTCCGGAGAGTGGCAGGCACCCCTGTCTCCACATCCATGCAAGTCCATGGCTGGCTGCTTCTTTGCCCTTTGTCCAGAAAGCAGAGAGCAAAGTTTTTCTTTCCTTCAGAAAAATCATTCTGCTGTCTTTTTTCCTCCCCAGTTAACTCTCTTTCATGACCCCAGCTTCAGGGTCTGCAGTGAGGGAAGGTAGTGGGATGGAGGGCTCACATACTTGGCACATTCTTGCCTGCATTTCTCTGCCATGAATCCTTTCCACTAAACAAATCCCTTGCATTCTTCTGAAGGCCTCATATTTGAAACTGAACAACTGGAAGAAAACACAGTCCCCGTCTGCTGTGTACAAGTTCCACCCTTAGCCAACCAACCAAGATTGAACTAGCCACTTGAGTGCTCCTACAGGGCAGTGCAAGAAATAAAGATCCAGGACGAATCATCAAAGAAAATCACCAACTAATCTTACTTAGTATTTTATAACATGCAGCAATCCACAAAGCACTGATATGTTTATTCTCATTTATTTATTTTACTTATTTTTTAAGATTTTATTTATTTATTTGACAGAGGGAGCATGAGCGGGGGCAGGGGCAAAGGGAGAGGGAGAAGCAGACTCCCTGCTGAGCAGGGGGCCTGATTCAGGGCTCAATTCCAGGACCCTGAGATCATGACCTGAGCCAAAGGCAGATGCTTAATCTACTGATCCACCCAGGTGCCCCTGTTTATTCTCATTTAATTGTTCAGTGACTCTTAATGGAGTAGGGGCCATTATCTTGTTCTAAATGAGGAAGCACAGTGCTTAACAATCATGCATTCTCTCAGTAAATATTTATTGGATACCAGATACCCTCCTAAAGGATAACTGTGGTTAAAGGTAAATTCAAAACTACTTTGAATTTGTAGCTAAACTAGACTATGAGCATTTTTCCTACTCTACATTATCTAGCTGTTTTGGGCTGAATTGTATCCATACACACCCCCCCACACACCGAAATTCGTATGTTGAAGTCCTAACCCCCAGTTACCTTGGAATGTGACTGTATTTGGAGATCAGGTCTTTAAAGAGATAATTAATGTAAAATGAGGTCATTTGTATGGACCTAATTCAATATGACTGGTGCCCTTATAAGAGGAGATTGGGACACAGGCAGACAAGGAAGACAGACCACGTGAGGACACAGCAAGAAGGCAGCCATCTGCCAGCCAAGAAGAGAGGCCTCAGGAGAAACCGGCCCTGCTGATAGTTGATCTCAGATATCAAGCCTCGAGAACTGTGAGAAAATACATGTCTATTGTTGAAGTACCCAGTCTGTGGTATTCTGTCATGGCAGCCTTAGCAAATGAATACACTAGCTCATTGTTTTAAACAATAAATGTCTGTTAAATTATGGAGTTATAGAGAAACAAAAAATGCTTTGATTTCCTCATTCCATAATTGTCTGCCATTTGCTGGACCTGCTGCTGGGCTCTGGGAAGACAGAGATGGAAAGAGCCCCTCCTGCCTCTGAGGAGGATTCAGTCCGAGGTAGTACAAGTGACGGGTGGAGTGGGGAATGAGACTAAGTGCGGTCATGGACGGGAAGGATGACTACTCAGTCTGGGTTTGTTGGGAAGGTTCACAGGAGGTGACTGCGTGCTGCTGTCTGACAACTGAAGAAGGTGAGTGAGTGATACCAGAGCTTCAGGGAATTCTGGGTTGAAACCCTATAAAGACTTCTACTTATTACCAAAAAAAAAAAATCTAAATTTCTTAGAATGGCTTAAAAGACTCTCAATGGCTTAGCCTCCACCTTCTACTCACTTATATCTGGTAGTCATCCTACAGTCCCTTTGGACTGCATACAATTTGTCAGACGCCCAGAATGTTCCATGCCTTGACCTTTGCTGGGGATACCCCTTCTGCAGGTAAAGTACCCCCATCTGAGCTCTCTCATGAATAGTTCCTCAATCCCTTGAGATTTCACTCAAGGGTCACCACTCTCTCCTCTCTTTTCTCCATGTTCTATAGCATTCATGCATCTAGGATCCCATTGTGCAGAATCTTGCTTGGTCTCTGAGGTTAATTCTTCACTGGACCCTAGAGCTGATTACAGAATTAAGAACCACTTGGCCATTTTTCCAATGGCATCTTTCCAGATATCCCCAAATGGAATGAACTGCTCCCTCTTTACCCCCATTATAGTCTGTGTGGGTAACTATTTGTAGCCCAAATGACACTATCTTTCCCTGATTTATTTATAGACCTGACTCTCCTTACTCTATTATAAGCCTCTTAATAGTAACAACCATGGTTTATTCATGTTGGTATCACCAGTACCCTTAGTTGATGCTTAATACATGTGTGTTGGCTGAATGCATATACAAAGACACCAGAATTTCAAGGAACACTGTGCATAAAAGGCAGCCACTTGTTAAATGTCAAAGGCATGTAGAGAGTTAGGGTCTGTAGAGAGTTAGGGTCTGGATCTAGGAACCAGTGCATGGAAAGTAGGCTGGCCTCTTACGTAGGGTTGCTAGATTTAACAAATAAAAATAAAGGAGGCCCAGTTAAATTTGAGTTTCAAATAAATCATAATTAATATTTTTTAAGTATAAGGTGACTCACACAATATTTGGTACATATTTATGTTAAAAAGAATTTTTTTAATTTTATTCAGTTTTCTGGCATGGTGTCCTGTATTTTATCTGGCAACCCTAATCATACATCATGCTAAGGAGCTTTCATGGCTAACTGCATGCAATAGAGACAAAGACAGACAGCTTTAGTGGACCCTTAGTTTAGATCCTACCTCTTTCCAAGCAGTAGGGTAGGCGAACGCATGGCTCTTCCCCTCCCCGCATTCTTAACTCTGTAATCAGCTCTAGAGTCCAGTGAAGAAGAATTAACCTCAGAGACTAAGCAAGATTCTGCACAATGGGATCCTAGATGCATGAATGCTGTAGAACATGGAGAAAAGAGAGGAGAGGATGGGGAGATTAAAAAAAAAAAAAAAAAAAAAAAAAAAACAGCCAATATGGCCTTGGCCTTCATCAGAGATTCACACAGCTTTGGGGATATATTTCCAAAGCTGAAACTTGAAGGGAAATCACATGGATTCTATGCCACCCTTCCCAGAATTTTAAGCAGAGGCCAAATGAATGTTTCCCCAGAATCCCCCATCAATTGCAACTACTGACATTCGCGTCGGTCTCGTGGCATCTGCTCCCACCAAATGCTAGTGTTCAACATTTCTCGCAGTGTTTCTAAACGCGCATTTGCTCACTGCTACCAGCTAGGAACAGATGCACCAGAGAGAACCTATTTGAAAGTGGGTGGCTTATTATGAACAACTTAGGGTCTATAAAAAAAATCCCAACAAGAGCTGGAAGAAAAAAATAAAAACTGCCAGAAGCTCTAAAAAATCTCTTCAGAAGAGAACAGAGTGGTTATCTGGAAATTCTGCAAATATGTAAAGGAAACTTGTTTTAGCACCGCTTTGCACTTTAGTATCATTTCCTAAAAGTTGCCTCTAACTTGGACTCTCACAGAATTGAATCACTACCCGACCACAAAGACTTCTTCTTAAGGCCAGTAAAGAGCTCTTGTAGCACAAACCTAAAGTGAGTGATCCCGCATTGGATGAAAATACCCATTTGCTTGGTTCTCACTATCTAATGGCATGGCGATAGTACAATTCCTATAGTTCAGTCAGTTTCCTGCAGCCCTCCCATATGATGGAGCTGCTAGTCTATTTCATCCAAAATGGCAGCCATTAGACACAGAGGGCTATTGAGCAATTGAAAGGTAGCTAGTTTGAACTGAGAAGACCTGTACGTATAAATGCAAACCAGATCTTGAAAACTTAATTATAAAAGAATATATGAGAACACTAATGATTTTTATATTGGTTACATGTTGAAGAATTTTGGATAAATTTGGTTAATAAAACACATTATTTTAATTTCACCTGTTTCTTTTTCTAATGACCAAAAGTTTTTTAATTATATTTTTGGCTCATCTGTTTGGCTTTCATTAAAATCCAAGGCATATTTTAATCAAAGTTTAACAATTGTTTTAGCTCTATGAAGAAACTGTGTGATGCTCCAAATTTTCCACCTTTGACATGGGCTCCAAGAGTGTCTGGTGTAATTATGAAAGATCTCCATGTCAAGGTGGAGGGAGCAGACCTAGAAGGAAATTTTGTGAGATTCTGATCAACAACTTAATCAGTCAACAAATAAAGGAGGAACTCAGAGGACTGTTTAAATTATCCACTGGGCCTGACCTTGTACCTTGATTTATATTATGCCAGCTCAGAATTCTTAAACATTTTCATAACACTTTGAACAACTCATGCTCTTTGTGCAGAGATTTTCATCTCAGTGATCCTAGAGAACAGGATTTCAACATGTGCTAGAACAAACTTTTAACATTCTTTGGTCACTGACTTATCCAAGGAACATTTCCTGAGCCTTCCTTGAGTGCCAAGAACTGACACTAATTATACTGGAAATGGGATGGAGGTGGCGGTACAGGGTAGAGTCAGACTCAGGGGAAACCTACAAGGACAGTACAGAAGCCCGTACAACTGGGTCTCCACATGCAAAAGAATGAAGTTGGATCCACATCTCACACCATACAAACCTTAACTCAAATTGGACCAAAGGCATAAAGATAAGAACTAAAGTATAACAGTTTTAAATGAAAATAAAGGCCTAAGTATTCATGATCTTGCATTAGACAATGGTTTCTCAGATATGACACCAAAAGCACAAGGAACAAAGAAAAAGCAGATTAATAGGACTTCATCAAAATTATAAACCTTTGGGCTTCAAAGGACACTATCAAGAAAGTGGAAATACAACCCATAGAATGGGACAAAACATTTGCAAGTCATATATCTGATAAGAGACTGGTGTCTAGAATACATAAAGAACACTTAGAACTCAATAGTAAAAAGACAACTCAATTTGAAAGCAAGCAAAGAATATGAATAGACATTTCTCCAAAGATGACGTACAAATAGCTGATATAAACACACAAAAAGACACCCAGAATCATTAGTCATGAGAAAATACAAATCTAAACTGCAGTGGGATACCATTTACCATGGCAAGTGTTAGGGAGAACACTGAGAAATTGGATCCCTTACATGTTGCTGCTGGGAATGTGAAATGGTGCAGACATTTCGTAAAACTAGTTTGACTGTTGAACATAGAGCTATCAGATAACCCAGTAATTCAATTGTTAAGCATATCCTTGAAAGATATGAAAATATATGTCTACACTGAAAAGATTGCACACAAATGTTCACAGCATTATTCAGAATAGCCCCCAAGTCGAAAGAACCTGAATGTGCATTAACTGATAAGTGGATAAACACCTATCTTGCATCCAGATAATGGAGTATTACTCAGCCTTAAAAAGGAATGAAGGACTGAACACACTAGAACATGATGAACCTTGAAAATATTATAGTAAGTGAAAAAGCCAGACACAAAAGGCCACATAGTGTGTGAGTCCGTTTATATGAAACACACAGAACAGAAAAATCCGTCATGGCAGAAAGTAGATTGGCTGGTGCCAGGGGCTGTTGGTGGGGAGGGCATTGGAAAAGCAAGAGTGACTGCTAACGCAGGTGATAAAAACATCCCAGAATTCGATAGTGGTGATCATTGCACAATTAATGGCTGCACTAAAGCACACTGAATTATAAGTTTATAAATGTGACTTGTGGGATGTGAGTATATCTCAAAAAATGCGACTCTGGCAAGTTTGAGGTTTGGGGAGCCCTCCACAAACTGAGAATGTGTTTATCCATACAATATATTCACAGATTGAGCATCTACCATAAGCCATGGCCCTTTTTGACCTTGTCATATATATCCTTGATCCAAATGATTTTTTACAATGACTGTGGAAATTAGGTATTAGTGCCCACATTACGAAGATGAGGACACTGAGTCTCAGAGACCCAACTGTCTGGAAAATACATGAGTGGATAAATAAATATTAAAACTACTTAGAAAATGTCCTTATCCTTATAGGGTTCTGAAGCCATTTCTAGCAGTTCTTGATGACAACACAGGTCTCTTCTGGGTTGGAATCTGCACAAAGCGGCTTCTATCTTGTTGGCTGTCATCTAAGCATCTCTGCTGGGCAGTTTGTCCTGGAGGAAGAACCAGATCTCATCTGCCTGCTGTTACTCGGCCACTCATGTGGTGGTCAAGACTTCCAGGCCCCGGGAGTTGCGCATCCACTAACAGAAGATTCCTTGCTGGGGGGCCAATTCACATTTGGTGAAACCAAGTAGTATTAACCAAATGTTCTCATTTAATCTACAGAAGACCCCTCTGTACTTTATGTGATAAGGCTGGATTCGTGAAGTAGAAGCAGCAAACTCCACATTGCATTTATCTGGGTACAACACAGAGGCCAGCCATTCAAAGAGGCTTTGCCCTGGCTTTCTGTAGCACTAACCAGTCTGCAATTTACCCCATAGGCCACTGGGGACATGGAGAAGTCGGGTGACCACAAGGCCGTTCCTGAGGCTGGACTGTCAGATGAGGCCAAAGAGGCAAGGCTGTGGTTCTGGGAGATTTATGGCCACAGGAGAGAGTTTGCACGGAGTCCTAAGGTCAACAGGAAACATGGCAGACAGAGCCATGAGTATGTCCTCTGAGAAGGAGCAACAGGGTTGCTTTCTACTGAGCTCCTCCTAAGTCTCAGGCAAGGGGATGATTCTGTAAAGAATCCAGAGATGAGTCAGTCTCAGAATCTGGCTTCTTGTGAGAGGAAAGCCAAGCATGGAGTAAAAGATAAAATAAATACAAAATAATATTTATTAAATGCCAACAAAAGCACAGATAGGAAGTATTCTAGGAATTCAGTGAAGGGGAAATTAAAAGATGGGGTGAAGAGGCAGAGAGAACGAAACTGAGGAATTTTAGAGGGGCGGGACTTCATCTGACCTGCAAGGGTGGATTCCAGTGGGAAGAAAACCAGGGGAGGGAGAAGCCAGCCTCCTCCAGTGGCCCCGGGGATGGTCACTATTTAAAAGGAAGCCTCCAGAAATGAGACCAGGGCTGCGAGCACATTTTCATCCAACGGCACCACACTGTTCTTTGAAAATAACCCTTTTGAAAGCAGATGCTCTCTCCTTTAAAAAATTAATTCAGTCCTCATGGATCATCCGTCTCATATGGCACAGGGGCCCAGGCTTACACGCGAGAGCAGGGTCCCCCACCAGGCCCTGGGCTGGCAGCTTCCCTACTCCAGCGCCTCAGCTGCCTGGGAGGTCAAGTATCTGGCCAGGCAGGAGAGGTCTCAGAGTCAGATAGAACCGGAAAAGCGCAGCTACATTGGGAGACACGTTCCAGTGACATTGAGGTTGGCTGATTGGACACAGGGAAACTTTGGGGGTGCGGGTGGGCATCTTTTGATTTCCTCTTCTGCTTCCTAACCGCAGGCTAGAGGAGGCTGGAGCCGGCATAGAGGTGCAAGTTGATGGATCCGAGGTACGCCTTACACGGCCCCCCCGTCACCTTCCAGGACTGCGCACTTCTTCGGGACACACATTTCGAGGGGTCGCTCTCATTTTCATCTGGCGAGTGGGGGGCTCACACGCACAGTGGCAGCATTTGTACACCTTTGCCCGGAATACCTGTGAGCGGATGCTCCCTGCTCCATTTTACGGGGAGGCAGGAGCTAGAGGAACTCGCCCAACAAGGAGCTAGGAAAGAAAGCTCCTGGGTACCCCCCAGGCCAGTCCTACCCAGAGCCCAGCTCCGTAGACAGTCATTTCCTGCTTTGTTTGCGGGGAATGGTGTCCCTGTCCCTCCTGCCTCCTCCAGGGATGGTCGGATGGTCAGGGAGCAGAAAGAAAGGAACGGACATGGCGGAGCTTCGGGGACTGTACCGCGCGTCTCTGGGTCCTTGAAGAAAAGGTCCCAGAGAGCAGGGCCAGGCCGGGGCTAGGGCTTTGGAGCTCGTGGTCCGTGAGTTCTGCCTTCTGGTGCCGCGGTGAGGAGGGAGCAAGACAGGAAGGGCGGCGGATGCATAGACTCCACTCCGCCTTTGCTCTCACAGAGAAGCCGCGCTCCTCCTGCAGACAGCGGGGCTTCCAGCTCCAGGATGCGTTTCCCCAGGACCCAGGAGAGAGTTGCCAGGCCTGGAGCACTTCATCCCATCAGCCTGACCTCAGGCCCTGCTGGTAGGAATTACCACAGGCTCTGCTTAGGGCACTGATTCAGTGGAGAGTGGCCCAGGGGACAGTGGGTCAGCTAGCACAGAATGTTCTTCCCTGCCGGGCTGGCCCAGTTCCCACGGACTGGCTGAAATCTGAGCAAGCAGGGCCCAGTGCAGGCCAAATGCGAGGGGCCGCACCAGGCTCTGTTTGCTTGTGGGGACCGTGATCCAGGAGGAGGAACCGGTCACATTCACTGGGAATGCACAGACTTAGGGGGCATGGCTGGGCTTGGACCTGCATCGGAAAGCCCCAGCGTTTAGGGACCCACTCTGAGCTCAGTCCCCACATCTGTAAAAGGGAGGTGATAATCCCCCTTCTGGAAGGTCACCCTGAGAATGGAGTGAAATGAGGTGTAAAGTCGCTGCTACACAAAGTTGAAGAAACCAAAGCCACTGTGACAAGGATGCCAATGATCGTGAGGATGCGGCCTGCTCGAGTTTCCAGAATCCCAGGGATTCCTGTGTCTTGAGTGTGCTCTGCGATTTACCGAGCGCTTTCGTGGCCTCGTTCCACCTGAGCTTCATGACAAGCCCCTGAGGCAGACCTACTCCTTCTTATAGATGAGGAAGCCATGGCTCAGTGAGACTAAGTGACCTTCAAGGGTGACAGAGGGGGTGGGTACTGAAGCCAGGGCCGCCCCTCGGTCAGATCCGTCTCTCCTGCAGACCCGCAGCCGGCTCCCATGCACTACGGCTGGACCTCTATCCGGAAGCTGACTCATCTTCAGGGTGGCTCTTTGGTGGAGTGGACGCTGGAGTCTCCTAGACGCTTTCCAGCCAACAGGTGTCAGGGTGAATGCTTCTCCTTGAATAAGTAGGAACATAAACTCCATTGCACAAGTGTTCAAACAAAAAGAACAAAACATGCTTAGTTACTGGATCTTCCTTTGGATCATTAGCTATGACGGATGCAAAAATGCAATTGCCAAATTGAGGTCATCTAGGAAAATCTTCAAAATCTTTCTCATGCTCTTTCCAACCTGCTAAATACACAAAGACTCTAGTACATCCAAGGGAATGTGGGAGCAAGTGCCAGGAAAACAGGTGCTCATCCGGACCTGCCCTCTGCTGGGTGATGTTGGACAAGTCCCCGAAATTCCGGGCCTCAGTGTCAGCACCTTGAAATGAGAGCCATGGGAGATGCGAGTTGCTCATGGCAAGCACAGCCCCGGGGACCCCACCGCACGTCTGGTGCCAAGGAAAAGAGTGCTGGGCCCGAGTGTGGATAGCAGAGGGGACACACAGGACATGTACCCGTCCCTCCTCTTATTGGCACTCTCTACTGGACTGAGCTGATTCACATTCTGACCACAACCTGTTACCACCCACCTTTTGCATCAACCTGTGAGGACGAGGGATGCATGCTGGGTCACCGTCATGTCCTCACAGAGGAGAGCTCCCTGTTCTGTGTCTGGGGACCCCCTGGAAGGCCACTCAGAAACCACGTCCACCCAGGGGCACACTGCAGGTGTATCCGATCTGGTGTCAGACCTCGAGTTCCTTAGCTCAGGCCCCCTTATCTCCTGGGTTCCTTCCTGGCCACTGGGTCACTGCTCATCTCCCCACCTGACATGGATCCTCACCACCTCCGCCACCCCTTGTCCTGACTTCGCTCAGCTCTCTGCTTTAGCAGTTCACGTGGAGACCGTGCTTCCCCAGGCTCCTCTTCGCCACCGTGTAGTGAGCAGACCAGGAGACCACCGTCCCTCGGGAGGCTCTGCATTTGACAATAATGTTAACATGTTTGTATTTCCATAGGACTTAAATGTTATTGCATCATTTCCTACAAATTGTCTCATTTGGCAGTCACAATTCTGGGAGGAAGGCGTTTTATTTCCATGTTACAGTTTTGCAAACTGAGAGACAGATACCGCATTCCTCGGGATCTTTGACTCCCTCACTCAGCTTGTCCAATGCATGAGAGAAGGCAGAACTGAAGCCCGGAAGGAGCAGGGATGGATCAGGCGAGTGGCAGACATGGCCACTGCCTTGGGGGGTTGCACACACATGGTCTTTTGGGCTGGCACTGCTCTCCCTGTCAGGACTCTTTGGACCCCTTTTGTGGGGCGCCTGGGGAGAAAGGTCTTGGAGAAGTGGCTTTGTGAAGATGGAGTGACTGATACTCCAGCGGGTTTTTTTTTTTCCCTTATTGTCAATGTTCTTCCCACCACGGAGCCTATGACAGCTGTTTTTCCGGGGGTACAGCATACAAACCCGGGCACTGATTCTCTCCAACACTGGATTTTGGCTCAAGAGGAATCCTTAGAGACCAAAAAGAGACCCATGATTTAAAGGAATGAAAACAGGGGCGCCTGGGTGGCTCAGTCAGTTAGGTGTCTGCCTCCAGCTCATGTCATGCTCCCAGGGTCCTGGGATCGAGCCCCGCATCAGGCTCCCTGCTCAGCGGGGGGCCTATTTCTCCCTCTGCCCCTGGCCCCGGCTTGCTTTCTCTCTCTCTCTGTCTCTCAAATAAACAAATTAAAAAAATCTTTAAAAAATAATAAAAAATAAAGTAATGAAAATATGTTCTAATGCTAAAAGAGATTATAAATCAGATAAAATATGTGTTAGCACTGTTCTAGACGCTTTGGGGAAACAAAAAAGCAGGAGAGAGAAACCGTCCTTGTCGAGGCAGCTTGGTTCGTGAGCATTGCAAAAATGCAGAAATACCTCACCAACTCAGAAAAGGCCGTGGAGGGAAGAGGATGGACAGGGAAGGAATGGGAAGGAAGAGAACTTGCGGAACCCTGGGGTTTCTGTGCGTGTGGTGGGGGAGGGGGGGTGCAGGGCGGGTGTGTATGATTTTGTGTCAGCTTCACGCCTGTGGCCTCTGGCGAGTGGAGTCTGGGAAGAGTCTTCAGGGCCTCCCTGTAACGAATCCCAGTGAATGGTTAGCAATTAGTGGATCGGTATTTGGTAGCACGGTAGTGGTCTCTCAAGTATTTGAGAACAGTCTGTTCCGTATGCTACAATGAACATTTCCCTGCCTGACATTATTAATTTTCATAGCAAGTTAGCTTTTTGTTTTTAACTCAAAGGTAAGCTTAGCTTAGCCTTGTCAGAATGAAACTTAAATGACAAGAGTGTCCATCAGGCCTCAGGAGCCAGGCTGAGTGATGAGGACGTGGGGATTAATGCTCCGTCTTCACCCTTTATGGGGTAACTGAAAGGAAACTCTACATACTGAAATTTAAATGAGAAGAGATGTACAAATTAAAGGATTATTGTTAATACTAAGAAGGGATTTGTGTGTGTGTGTGTGCGTGTGCGTGTTTAACAAGAACATTCATTGTAAGTTTATTGCAAGTAATAAAACACTGTTGATTATTCTATTTTTCAGAGAGGTGTTTTCAGCTATTATGTCACTTTTAATGCCTATCCATTAAGGACTTTCGCTATATATTCAAAATTGAAGACTCGTGCTTCTTTGGACATATGAATATTGACTGCCAAGATACCAGGCAAAAATTAGAATATTAGCACTAATAAGAAAAAGTTATCCAATTAATTTTGATTGATTGATTGGTTACAAGCTGTCAGAAATATGGTATATTAAAAACCTCAAAGGCAAAATCCTCAGAGGGTACTTCCATGTCTCTAGAATGGAATCCATTCTTGTAACTTTGGTACAATGCAAAAATAATTAGGTAAAACACATTTCTATTGATTTAATATAAATGTATTTTACATTTTTATATAATCTACATATATATGTACACATATGTAAATAGAGTCCAAAGGGGTCCTTCTCTGTGGAGATTTTAAGGACTGGAACACTGTGGGGTGCTATGGGTGAGGATTTCCATTCTGCCTCCTTCATACCTAGGACCACGCATCCTGGCCGGCTCCCAAGAGTGTCTTGGTTTCTGCCTGTGCAGCGTCCCAGTGAGGACAGCCCTCTGTTCACTGTCACAGCTGGTCTTACTTGGATAATAAATCATGATGTTGCCCATCCAATGTCACTTGCTGAGTGGCCACCTGTCCTGCCTTATTGTAGATCTAGTCTTTGTTATAGACAATGCATGCTTTTCACAGTGACTATATAAGATCTACTTGCCAGGCCCACTCTGGGGTTACTCTTTAGAGGTACTCTTTAGAGTTCACACAGGCCTTCCTTGTTACAGACATGTTTTTAAATTTTTCACAAATTAGAGGAGATAATGTTTTTCAAAAAAAGATGCTGAAACACCAGTGGAAGAGCCTATGTCTCATGGTTAGAGATCAGTGTGGAGATTATATTTTATTCTCTAAATTGTGTCTATAATTTAGCAACCTCTTATAAACTTTTTCCATATTACTAAATATTCCTCTAGATCACCATTTGTCATGGGTTTATATTTTTTTCATCGCATGTATCCCCTTCTTGAAAGATTCATCTACACTGGCTGGTAATACTCTTTCCCTTCCATTCACTCCTCAACCCACTGCAGTGCTTCCTGCCCTGTTGCCATGGGTCCACATTGCTCTCTACAGGGGCCAGGGCTTCACCGCTTCACGTTGCCAAAGCCATTCCTTTTCTTCTTGGGCTTGTTGATATTACTTGGTTTTTTTATAAAGAACCACGGAGTTTAATAACTTCAATTCTTCAGGGCCTCCTTTTCCTGTGATGGTCCCTTCCTTTTCATAGGCTTCTCAAAAACCCGAATTTCAGAATTATCCAGCTGTCTGCTTTCCATCTCCTTTGAGAAATTTCACAGCCACTTCAAATTCAATTCGTCCAGAAATGATCTCAAACTCTTACTCTCTGAGGGCAGGTGAGAAGAAGAAATGTGTTAAGTTTTCAAACTTTTTATAGTAGGAAGTAAGTAGAAGTAGAAAACTAATGAAGTAGGCAAATAAAAATAATCATTCATAACTTCATCTTCTTCATGTTTCCTATAAACTTTTCTTAACATTGGAGTGTTCTTTTAGAAATATCTCTTGTGAAAAAATGTTAATTTTAAATATTTACATTTCTTTATTTTCCTTTAATTATTTGTCTTTTGTTAGTTTCAAGTTAAATTTAATTGAATATGTTTGATTAGAAATACCATGCATAGTATGTATAGTATTCCTATGGCTGTTTTGTCTCTTGATAGATAGAGATAAGATAAGATAGATAGATAGAGATAGATAGATAAGAGATGAGAGATAGAGGTAGATAAGAGATATACATATATTGATTTATATGGAGATGAATATATACACATACATGATATCTATATCTAGCTAGCTACAGTGTGTATATTCAGAAAGAGCTATACATATTATTCAGAGAAGGAGAAAGGGAGAGAAAATGTCTAGAATGATGATTTGATAAGTATTACCAATATTTATCTGTGGATGCTATTTTATTATTGAACTTTGTTGTCTTCGTGTGTTTGTTCTGTTTTAGTTCTTTATGGTTAAAAATAAGCCTCCTCCTTCTTTCCTTCCTTCCTTCCTTTCTTCCTTCCTTCTTTCCTTCCGTCCTTCATTCCTCCTCTCATGAAAGGAGATTACACCTCCTACAAGGTAGTGAGAAGTCACAAAATGGAAGCCATGTGGGACATTTGAGATGCTCAGCTATCTCATGCCGTGCATCTCTGGTCTACCCTGGTAGAATCCATGGGTGGCTCTTCCTCAGCACTGTGAATCTTCCATTAGCCCACACTGGAGTCTACCTTGTAGATGAATTCCTTTCTTAGAGGAAAGGCAGGGATGTGTTTCTTCAGTGTTAACTTTCTCTTTCCCCTGCCCAACAATCACTTAGTAAATATTTGCTGAACAAAAAGGTAATAATATAAGGTTTACTAAGTTCCTTAAAGACATTACATTTTAATTCATTTAATCCTTTCAATAGCCTTATGAAGCCAGCACTAATGTTAACCCCATCCTACAGGTGACAAAACTGAGGCACAGAAAGTGTAAGTAATAGCCCTAAGGCCCCTCAACTAAGTGGACATTGAGGGACTACAGATCCAAGCTCTTAACCCAAATAGTCTCTTAATTAAATTATTTACTTTTTAATTTTTTTTGAGAGAAAACGCACACGTGTGAACAGGGGAAGGACAGATGGAGAGAGAGAGAGAATCCCAAACAGGCTCCATGCTCAGTGTGGAGCCTGACACAGGGCTTGATCCCACAACCTGGAGATCATGACCTGAGCCAAAATCAAGAATCGGACACTCAACCGACTGAGCCACCCCGGCGCCCCTAAATTATTTACTTTTTAACAAGACTTTTAAAAAATCAAATACAGAACAAGGGCCATTTCTGATGACATTTTCATTTTCTTTTTTATTACTGTTGAACTTTAGAAAATGAATGACAGTATCATTAGACTCGAACGTTACGTCATGCTTTCGTCTGTTCCGGCTTCACCGTTTGATGGAGTGAAAACAATTCCGAGGGACGTATCTCACTGTGGTCTTTGCCATTTCTTCACATGGGCCATTGCCACTTAGCAGAAGGTGAGACTTCAGTCCACGTTTCTGGGGAAATGTAAGTAATGGGATCAGACTTCACTATCACTGGCCCCCAGATGATGAGAACCCCACTTGTCCCCAGAGAGCATCAAAAGTTATGCTCCCCTTATCTTTTGGTGAGCATGCACTGGGTCAGGAGGCACAATGACGCAGGCTGGGGATGATTTATTGCGCGTGACACAGATTTCTGTTTCTGCAGTCGTGAAGGCCATGTCTGCGGGATCTGTGCGCCAGCTTGCACCCGGTATACCAAACTAGGATGAATACATGAATAATTGTTTTGATAATATTAAGCAGGCATGTGTGATGTCGCTTTGCAACATCTGCTATTAACAACATAAACAAAAAGAGTCTTTCCTGGTTGTATGTTACAGTGCTTTCAGGAAGAGCGTAATGTGTCTGATTTGGTAAGCCTTCGCTGATATCAGTTAGAACACCAGTCTTTTTCTGAATATCTCAGGATCAAATGGGAAAGTTAGCATGTTTAAAATAAGATGGCTGGATAAAAATCACTTGCCGAGTTTATTCAAAATACCAACCATCCCTTGCACACCCAAAGATTTTAATTCAGTATATCTCAGAATAGAGTAAGAAAATCAGTGAATGTTTTAACAAACACCAGAGGTTATTATCATGTGTGGTCTGGTTGAAAAACCATTGATCTGATATCACCTCCCACTGAACTAGCCTCTGATAGAGTGCTTGAAATTCTCAACAACCTACCAGACAAATGGTCCATGAGCTTGGCTCGCTTCCAATGACGAGTGACTCACTACCTTGCAAGGCGATCTACCCAACGCTGCAGCTCGGGCATACAGTAGTACGATAGGATATTTTGAATTATTAAATAGGGCCCTGTGTCCAATGAATTATAGTATTTTCCCTGGCTCGAGAGCAGTCTGAGCAGACACAGTGAGTTGGAAGGCCTGGGACAGCTGGCCGTTGAAAGGAAAGAGGACACAGAGCAGTGCCCCAGTGGACTAGTGACCACACAGCAGATGGGGATGGGGTCATGAAAAAGGGGTCAGTGGGGATGCAATGACACGCAGGCCAGAGAACCCCATCCCCACGTGCCCAGCACTTTTTTTTTTTAAAGATTTTATTTATTTATATGAGAGAGAGAGAATGAGAGAGAGCACATGAGAGGGGGGAGGGTCAGAGGGAGAAGCAGACTCCCCGCGGAGCGGGGAGCCTGATGCGGGACTCGATCCAGGGACTCCAGGATCATGACCTGAGCTGAAGGCAGTCGCTTAACCAACTGAGCCACCCAGGCGCCCCCCAGCACTTTAGAAACAGGTGAAGCCTGCACTAATCTTAGATATACCTTGTGGGAGGGGTGACAATGAGCTAACTGAGGCTAAGTTTCCACCACTCACTGGAGTGGGGAAAGGAGTGGAAATAAAAACTGAATTCTGTTATGAAAGCGAAGGAAGACAGCATTCTTATATATCGGAGAACGTGGACTACCTTTTATCTCAACCATTGTTTCAGGGAGCAAAATCTGTAGAAATGTCTACCTTGTTCTACTTGCTAGGGCTACTCAAAGCAAATTTTTCGTCCTTGTTTCCTTTTAGCTAATGGCAGATGGAGCTGGTGCATTTTCTTTTCCAGACTAAACATTCTCAATTCCACTATACTTCGCATGGCATAGATGTAATCTACCCTTCTGAATACTCTATAATTTGTATGTATTTTCCATAACACGGGCAACAGAATTATTCATTTATACTACCCATGCATGGCCCAAGATATTATTTTTCTCTAAGCATGTTTTGATGAATGCAGCTTGGAACATCAGCTATTCTAACAATAGTTTTGAAGATAATATAATAATAAACTAGACATAAAACATAATTTAAACACTATGTTCACAGCTCATTCTAGATATTATAGAGGGTACTAACAGGTGTATCCCAGAGATTCTGTTGCACACATTTTATTAATCTAGTTGATCATGAAGCTCTCCTGAGAGGGTATTTTACTTTATTTTTATTTTACTTTTGGGTTTTCTATTTATACAATGTATTAGAGTAAAAATAGACTTCTGTAACAAAGATTCTTGTAAACCTAGAGCTACAGAGTAGAGAAGTTTCTTCTTTCATATGTAGCTGTCCCGATATTAGCAAAACAAGGTGTTAGGGCAGACTTGTCCCTCAGGGTCCTTCATAGAATCAGATTCTTTCCAAAGCTTTTCCTCTCCATCCTCTGGTTCCCTATTCCCTAGTACAGGAGTCAGCATTCCAGGTCTGCCATCTATTTCTATAAATAAAGTTTTATTGGCACACAGCCACTTGATAGGCATTGTCTATGACTGCTTTGTTGTGGCAATGGCAGAATTGAGTAGTAGCCTTAGTGACTGTACCACCCACAAGATCTTAAATATTTACTCTCTGATCCCTTACCAAAAAAGTTTCTGACCCCTTCCCTGGGGTGTTGTCATGGTTGAAGCTAGGTCACTGTCATATCTGGGTTCAGTTTGGAGGAAGAGAAAGAGAGCCTGGGAAAGGCACTCCCACAGAGTCTAGTGCAGAAGAAATGGTGCACATCATTTCTGTTCATACATGGGGGAGAACTTAGCCGCCATGATGCCAGCCCTGGGAGACGCTGGGCAATTTGGTAGAGCTTCCAGTCACGCACAAGCTACAAGTCCACATCATGGAGGGTGGGGCGAAGGGGCCTTGGGGATGACCAGCAGTCTCGGCTACACCCAACGGAACAGAGGGGAGTGTGGCTCTACTTCAGGGCAGGAGCATTTCAGTCTTTTCCAACAGAATAAGCCCTGTCAATGAAGTTTCCCCTTTGATTTAATGCCTGTGTTTATTTTAAAGAAAAATTTATCCATATGTTTCTGCATCATTTTTACCTCTCATCAAAATGTTGTTTTTCAACAGCTGCTTGCCATTCACAATTCCTGGTAGAAAATGAATAAGCAAGTTTGGTTATATAGTATGAAGGTAGGAAGTGTATGTGGCATCGAAGCCCAGCATGGCAGCATGCACCGAGAAGGTAGGGTTTGTACAAATACTGAATGGAGCTGATTGCAATAGAGATCTTCTTCAGCCTTCATTGATCGAACTGGATTAGTTAAATCTATTGTCAGGTAGTAATATCTAAAACAAAGACACATGGGACATACAAGGACCCCTACACTGCATAAAATTACTCATTTCATGAAATCATTTCAATTTCACTGTCCCATTTGGCCAGCACCATACTCTGTGGGCACCAGCTCTGTCATCTGGGACCTCTGGGATCCCCTATTCCATTCGCATCCTGATCGCTCTTGGCAGGAGAGCAACTCCAGCACCTTTCTCCAACAGTGGAAGTTCAGAAATCCAGAGTGCAACCAGTCACCAGCATCTAGGAATTCCAATATTGAGAAAGTGACACAAAGATGGAAGGGGACGTTGGCATCGGGCCTGACACAGAAGCATTGCAGAGGCTGGGTATCACAGCCACTTTCCCTTCCTGGTTCTTAAAAACTCCTCGGGTTCTCCTCTTGCTTCCAAGGCTGAGGCTCAGGCCCACTCACAAGTTCTGTGAGCCCCCACTCAAATAACTTTGTAATCAATTTCCGTTTTGATTGAATTAGTAAGGCTCAGTGTTGTTGAATGGAAATGGGTGTTGTCCCCACTCTAGGTTAAGATACTGAGACTCAGAAGGTCCAGCTCAGAGTTTCAGCAAGAAAGTGGCAGAATGCAGCACGACGCTCGGTCTTTCCATTCCACATCCAGTGACATTTTTCCATCTGAGGAATACTCTGGTAATCTCCCTTGTTTTCTGGGAAATTAAAGGAAAGTTCCTAGCACAGCCAGGGGCCAGGGCTGGTTCCCATATATTTCTGTTAGAAAAACCATACACATTTTATTAAGGAGCTGCAAAATTTTCTATATAATTCACTAAACCTTAAATAAAATAAAATTCTTCATTAGAGGAAGAACAGTTTCTTCTTCTTACCACCTTTAGATCACAATACCTTGTGTGTCATGGGTATTTAATTATTTTTGTTGAGTGAATGAACAAATGAGCAAGAGAATGTAGTAGAAATAGCTGTCAGAAATCTCAAGGGGGGTTTTTCTGGAAGAGAAAGGTAGAATTAAACATAACTTCATTCACAATCTAGTAGCAACCTCTCGTCAAGATCCAGGAGTTCTGCTAGGGCATCCCTCGCTGGGAGACGCTCATATTGTCATGCTCATGGGAGTCAGAGGCATTTGCCAGCAACTTTTCTGTTCAAATGCTGCAGAGAAAGAGATAGGAAGCCTGTGGGAGGGCTCTTCTCAGTTTTGTCCTATGACTGAAGATGCTGCAAGGCCCACCTCTACCCAGAATTGTTTCTCCTGCTAGATTACTGAGGAGCCCAGCTAGGCGGGCCCACATCTCAGATGGGACACTGTATCTCCAGGAGGCCACATTAACATGAAAATATCTTCCCTTGTAGGATAACCCATGGGCCAGTGATGGCTACGACAACCCTGGGAAGTCGGGTAGAATATGAAGAGCAGCAGGGGAGAGAGAAGTGTGCTGTCCTGTGTGTGAGGCCCATCTGCAAGGATGATGGGACTGGGGCATGTTCTCATAGGAGCGAGAACAATGGCTGGGTGCAGGGGCAGGAGAAGCGGAACAACAGCCGAGGTACCAGAGGGCAGGTGCAGGCACGAGGTGGGGCGGGTTGTGCATAGAAAGGCACAGTCCCAGATGCAGGAGACAAGAGGCCTGAGATTTTCCCCCCAGAAGAGATAGGATAGGTTCTCCTGGCTTTTCTAAAATAGTTCCCAGAATTCTATGTCCTAGTAATTAATTCAGGAATGAACACTTCCCAGAGTCCAAGCTGGATCCATGGACAGAGAACCTATTTTCCAGGGTAGCTGACTCAGAGAGTCCACATGGGAAACAAAGAAGGTCTATGTAGATGAGAACTGGGTAATAAAGCACATAGACTATGTTTTTGCTTCTACAACACACCTGTGGGGGTCAAACTACAGGTGACATCAGCTAGGCATCAGTGTCCGATCTTACCTCCGCTACCCCCCCCCCCAGGAAATATGCTTAAAATAGCATGATTACAATGGAAGTGTGGTGGCCTGACACTACTGTCTCCCTAGTAGACTCTCTCTAAAACTTCTTGGCTGTCTTGATGACGCAAGCAGGATGTTCTGGATGCCCATATGGAAAGGAACCGTGAGGGGTCTCTAGGACCCACAGGCGTCTTCTAGATGCTGAGAGTAGCCTCTAACCAACAGCCAGCAAAAATACTGAAGCTCTCAGCCCTATAATTGTAAGGAATGAAGCACCGTCAACAAACATGTGAGCAGGAGGACCCTTCGCAATAGGGTCTCCAGAGGAGAACACAACCCTGGCCAACTCCTTGATCACAGCCTTGGGAGACCCTAAACTGAGCAGCCATGGGAGACCCTGAGGATGCAGCCTGAAGCCACTAGGCATGTGACGATTTGTTCTACAGCAACAGAAAGCCAATGAGGTGCCACAGTGGGTATCGCACCTGGCATTCTAGAAGAATCCTAGTGCAGAGTTTTCTCATGATCCATATCTCAGATTCCCATTGGAGAGAAGTAGGAATGGGGACTGTAGTAAAATACAGAAGAAAGAGTATTTCTACTCTTTTTTAAAGATTTTTTTTTTTATTTGAGACAGAGAGAACGAGAGAGAGAGAGCACATGAGAGGGGGGAGGGTCAGAGGGAGAAGCAGCTTCCTTGCCAAGCAGGGAGCCCGATGCGGGACTCGATCCAGGGACTCCTGGATCATGACCTGAGCCGAAGGCAGTCGCTTAACCAACTTAGCCACCCAGGCGCCCCTACTCTCGAAGAAAGACAGATGTGGATTTAAATGGAAACATCATCTCTTGCTGGCTGTGTGATCGTGCACAAGTCACTTAGCCTCTCTGTACTGTACAATCTTCTCCAGAAAAATAGAAAAGATTTTTTTTTTAATGGGCTCTTGAGTTGATATGAAAGAATAAACAGGTTGGGAAGGAAATCTAGTGGTGTTACTTGCTAGATTGAAGTAATCATTTATTTAAAAATGACAATAGCTAAAATCTATTGAGTACTTAGTATGGGCCAGTGAACTAAATGCATGATAGCTATTTACACAAGTAATCTTTACAGTAACCCTAAGAAGTAGATACTATTACAGAGAAACCAAAGACCATACCCAAATCACTCTGCTGGGATTTGAACTTGGGCTGTCTCTACTGGAATTTGGCTTGGATGTGGCAGACGGGTCATGGCCAGGAGTGATGAGTTGGAGCCAGGATCTGAGACCCCGGCAAGCAGTGCAGGCCACTCCGAGAGACTTTGACTTCTTCCACCCTGGAAGCAGTAGGCAGGCGTCCCCCACTCTCCAAACGTAAGCCATTCCTGTAAAACCTTTGGTAAGCCCCAATGCCTTAAATCTAAGAGTATCCCCCAAAGTTCGCAATATACCCACTTTGCTTTTACGGAAGAACTACATTAGTACGGTAACTCCTTTTTTCATAAAAGGAAAAATCCTCTTCAGATTTCTTTCCCTCAGTGAAAACAGGCACTAAGGTGGGCCTCTCAGAAAAGCAAAGTGGCATCATGTGAACTTTAGAAAGTGAGGTGCACCTGTATGAGGAAGGGTTCCCACAGCAACACAAATGTAAATTAATTCTTACGTCTGAGCATAGCACATCTTTATGAAAACATTGCCATGCATGGTCGTTTCTCTAGGAGACTGGAGGCACACCCTGGGTTAGTTGGGCTTCCAGGAGACAATCCAAAGTCTACCGAGCATGTATGAAGTTATTCTGTAGAGAAACAGCTTCTACATCCCAAACAGCTGACTTACAGATGATTTTTTGAATATTTATTGTTTGAAAATTGAGTCTGCCTTCATGTGTGTGTTTGTGTAATTACATGAGTTCTTTTCATCGAGTCTTTATATACAAAGCCCTGCAAAATCATTCGGTTGGAGCCCTAAGTAGCGCCCAAGGCCACTGCAGCTAGGAGAGGGTCATCAGGGAGACCCCATTCAGTTCTGGGCCACGTTTCCTGAAGGCAGAGGAATAGAGAGAACAGTCCCTCACTCCTCGGGGTCCTCTGTGCTGGGAGAGCTGGGTGGGAGCCACGTGTGAGAACTGCAAGACATCTGAACGTGCTAGGGCCATCCACAACCCTTTCACAAACGCAGCTGTGCCACTTGCCCTAGTAAAGACGGAGTGTCGTTTGGAATTTTAGGATGTCTCAGGGTGAGATAGAGAAGTTATGGCCTCAAGGATGAGGACGTGAGTGCATTTGGGGCCTCAGGTTCCCTGACTTACATGAAGTAGAGTAGAATCCACCATGTGCACTGGGGCAGAGATGACTGAGGAGCCCCCATTGCCACACTGCAGGGGACCTTGACAGATCCTGCCACGTTCTCAAGGCAGCTACTATCGACCTGCTGTGTGGAGTGATTTTCCATGGGCTGGAGACAGACATCAGAACATAGAGGTGTTCAGTTTGTGTCAGCTGTCATCCCAACTGGCCAACAGCTTGACAAAACCTCCCACAAGGGGACCAAGGGAGTGACTGTTAGAGGACAGAGAGCACAAAGCACCAGGTCCATATGAAGAGTAGAAGATATTCAGAAAGGGAGATTGAACCCAATGACCCTCACATTGTAATTAATAGTTCTTGCCAAGGAAATAATCTGTAATTCTTCTGGGGAATTTAACTGAAGTGCAAGTTTCCACAGGAAAGTATCTGAAATGAAACTCGCCTGCCCACTTGTATAAGCTCAGAGAACAGGGGCCTTAAGGATACTTACTTTTCACAATTTACCATTGCTTCCTGCACCTTCTTACACTGTGGCCTGCAAGCCAAGAGTGGATTTCGCATTTTTAAGTAGTTGAAAAAAATCAAAAGATTGATATTTTTTGTATAAGAAATTATATGAAATTCAGATGTTAGTGTTTATAAGTAAAATTTTATTTTTCGCCTTTGGCACTATTGATATTTCGGGGCAGATGAGTCTTTGTTGGGGGGGTCCCTGTGCATGGACGGGTTTTGGGTGGCATTCCTGGCCCGCATGCACTAGATGCCACAGCACCCTTCCCCAGGAGGACAATCACAAACATGTCCAGATATTGCCCAGTGGCCCCTGGAAGCCAAAATCACCCCTAGAGAGAGGGGCCTCCTCGCTGGGCCACAGCCACGATCGTTCATGTCGCTGCTATCTGCCTGCGTTTGTGGGACAACAGCAGGATTGACTAGGTGTAACAAAGTCTGTCTGCCCAAAAAGCTTAAATATTACTCCTGGCCCGTTACAGAAAAAGTCCTCCAGCGGCTAGCCTAACGCATAGAAGGAACCAGTGTTTGAAAAAGGGATGAAGAAAGGAAGAGAGAGAGTCAGAGAATAAATTGGTCAGGCAAAATAATTTCTGGGAAAAATGATTTCCTTTGTTTGTTTTTTTAAACAAAGACCCGTCAATGCACAAATATCAGGCTATAGGCCAGCCTTTTCCTAAGAAAACCACAAGTACACGTTTATTTCTAAAGCAACACCATCGGAGGTCTTAAGATCGGCCTCTTCTACTTACACTTCAGGAAGCTACCATCTATCACAGAAACGCAAGTCAACTGAAAAGAGCCAACTGGGAGAAACGCATGTAAGCACTGACCTCTATAAGCAACTCCACAACTACTAGAATTTATCAGCAGCATGTAATGGTTCAAATTCTGAATCAACAGGGCGCCTGGGTGGCTCAGTCGTTAAGTGTCTGCCTTCAGCTCAGGTCATGATCCCAGGGTCCTGGAATCAAGCCCCGCATCGGGCTCCCTGCTTAGCGGGAAGCCTGCTTCTCCCTCTCCCACTCCCCCTGCTTGTGTTCCTGCTCTCGCTGTCTCTCTCTGTCAAATAAATAAATAAAATCTTAAAAAAAGAAAAAATTCCAAATCAACAGACTGAACACCATTCTGTGAGATCCATGGAAGAGAAAGCCCATGTTTGTCAAACATTCACCTTATTCAGGCACTCAGAAAGAATCTGTACCTATATGAGTCTCCCCAGAGCACTCTGAGGCATTATTTCCTCATTTGTGAGATGAGGGACCTGAGGGTCATACACATTAAGGGGCTTATCCAAGATCTTACGGAGTCAGGGGCAGAGATGGGACCCTGATAGGGACCTGGATTCTGCCAAAGTCTTTATGTCTGTCAGCGTCATGCCACATGTATGGTAAAACATATTTGAATCGGCCACATCCACAAGGACAACAGAGTCTCTGGAACGAGCCGCCATTTCTAGAAATTCGAGCACAGAAGGAAGCAAGTCAGAAAGAGTCAGGATCACTGAGTCTAGTCCGTGGCCACAGTGCAATGCTTCTATGGAGTAGCCCTGGCCCTGCTCCCTCAGCTTCCAGGGAGCAAGAACTGCCATTTCCTGGGGTGACCTGGCCTGTCTAAGGTTTTGGTAGAGTGTCAGTGTTTCCATGCACCATGCTGAGCAATGTTAGAAAGGCACTCGCCGATAATCTGAGAAAGTAAATGGACTGAAAAGGCATGTGTGTAGAAACAGGCAGTATAAAGAGAGATTTATCACTTGTTCTGATAAATTGACAGTGAAATTAAAAAGCTTAATTATTTCAGCATGAATTTTGAGAGGCATCTTTTCCCACTGAACATATGAAAAAGTTTCAAAGCATTTTGCAGCAATAAAACATCTGTGACCCAATTTACAAAAACAAAAACCAAAAAAAACAAAACAAAACAAAAAACCAACCACAGAAAAAAACTGAGAGTTTTCAAGGTAGCAAAGAGCAGCAGGATGGGTTCCATCTTCCATCAATAGACGGATGCTTGTGCATGCAGCAGGCCTTCAAAAGCATGTCCCTACAAATCTTGAGTGTGTGGGAAGATGGTGAGGAGAGTTCGGTAGGGCCCAAAACACCACTGAGAAGAGTGTATATAAAGGTTGGTGACCGATCAAAGACCAAAAGAAAAGGTGCATGAGAGTTCACTAATGGAAAGATAATGGCCTTCAGGAGCTGGTGAGGACAACAAAATACAATGAATGAATTTTAAGGACAAAAACACACTTGAAAAGAAATGTGGCAAAATACATTATCTGAAAGCACTGAATTATAATAATTCCAAAACGTTTCATTCCATTTGGTGTGCTGCTAATGGAGAGAGATGGGTGATATAGTCTAAAGGCTTAATGGTTTGGTTTTAAAAGGTTTCAGCTATGTCTGGGGCTTAATTAGAGTGGATCAGGCAGGGCTTAAAAGTATCTTTTGAAGAAAACCAAGATCAGATCCAATATACTCAATAAATATTCACAATTCTTGAATGATTTGAAGTAGATTATTTTAAACTGATAAAAAACTTTACAAAAATCTGTTCTAAAAAATGTATAGAAAATTTACATATGATAATTTACTAATTAGAAAATCCACAATATTTCTGAAGATGTGAAACCTAAATTATGTATAGAATGAACTGGATTGACTCAGTGGTGAAAATTCTTGGACTTTGTGTCTATCATTATTTTGATCTGATTCCCCAGTGCCCAGGAAATTTTATGCATATAAAGTAGCCACTTTGGTAAGAATATTCTAGCAAGATTCCAATTAGTAAAGAAAAATTAAGGTAACCAAAATAAATACATACCTGAGAGTATTTTCCAAAGGAACTTTTTGTCTTAATAAACAGAAGGTGGGTTTTTAAAACATAATTGTTGTGGATACCTTTTGAATGAATATTTTTACATAAAAAGTTAATTCATTAAACACTAAACCAGGGTTTCTCAAAGGGCAGCATCATTTCTTGGGTGGGGGCATGGGGATATAGTATAACTTGGGGACTTCTGGAAATATCGCACTACCCACCACCCAGTACACTTACCATTTGAAGAAAATTCCAGTATTTATCTCCAAAGTGGCCAAAACCCCCACAACCCTGTATCCCATTCTCCTTAGAAACCAGGGCTTTGTTGAGTCATTGATATTGATGAAAAAGCATCATCTCTCCCAAATGTTTTAGGAGCATGGAGCAGGAATAAACCCAATGGTTTAATGCTCTATTCAAGGCAATCCTTGTCAAGGACTGGATTCTACCATCAGCTCAGCTGAATCAAAGAAGAGAGTTTAATATTTGGCTGCTGATATGCATGAGAGCTGCCATAAGAATGACCCTAACCTCATTGTCATTCAAAACCCCTATAAAGTTGGGCAGAGAGAAACAGTATTAATGGGCTTGTTTGAAAAACAAACAGTCCCATTCTTCCTCTTGAGGAGAGTTGTCAGTGAGAGCTGTGCCTTGTGTTTCAGGTACCCTGAAATCTACTCAAGTGCAGATCCAGACACAGAGCCACGTGCCTGTGCGCCATGATACTTTGCCTCCTTCCCAATAGCCCACATATTGCTTTTTATGATTCTTGGGCTTTTTTGTGTGTTTTGTTTTCCATGCAGTGAGAACAACTGAAGGGTATTATTTAAGGTAACCCTGTGAAACTCATCACAGGCGTGGTCACGGACATTGCTGACTGCGTAGTAGAGTGTGCCCTACAGGAACATCTGAGAAAGATCTGCTTACATTTTATTATCAGAAATGACTACGCTTTTAAGAGGCAAATAATTCACTTTTTATCTTTTGCTCTCTGTAGCTTATCACAGATCCTGCCCACATTTTGGCATTAGATGCTAGAAAGCTTAAATCTGAGTCTGTGTGCAAACACTTCTGGATCCATCCTATTTCCCTCACTCACTTTCCTTTTGTTAAACACAATTCACATTCTTACTCATTTTTATTCAGTTTATCTTGTTATACTGACTGGGTTCTTGGTGAGATGAGTCACATCCATTTCAAAACAGAGCAGAAAAGGAATATGGGACAGGTATTTTAAAAAACAAATTTTAAATATTTATAGTTTGCCTTCTTCTAAAAAGCAAGTCGTTTTTTACGTTAAGTGGGGCAAAGAGTGGAGAGATTATATATGGTGTGATTCTGGGCAGAGGAGCTGTGACTGAATGGATTCAAACTCAAAAGTACCCAATAAGGAGGGGGAGTGTTAGGGGGAGGGGCATTGGTGAGTGGAACAAGAGAAATACCACTAAAGACTCAAGATTTATCTACTCACCTACCAAAGGACATCTGGGTTGCTTCCAAGTTTGGGCAATTAGAAATAAAGCTGCTATAAACATCTGTGTGCAGGTTTCTGTGTGGACCTAAGTCTTCAGCTCCTTTGGGTGAATACCAAGGAGCACGATTGCTGATCGCATGGTAAGATTATTTTTAATTTTGTAAGAAACTGCCAAACTGTCTTTTAAAGTGGCTGCACCATTTTGTATTTTCATGATGTTGGCTTTTGATTAGAACCTTTCTTTTCTGTGTGTGTGTGTGCATTTTCTAATTTAAATTTAATTAATTAACATATAATATATTATTAGCTTCAGAGGTAGAGTTCAGTGACTCATCAGTTGTATATAACACCCAGTGCTCATCACATCACGTGTCCTCCTTAATGTTCATCACCCTGTTACCCCACCCCCCAACCCTCTCCCCTCTAGCAACCCTCAGTTTGTTCCCTATGGTTAAGAGTCTCTTATGGTTTGTCTCCCTTTCTGATTATATCTTGTTTTATTTTTCCTTTTCTTCCTCTATGCTCCTCTGTTTTGTTTCTTAAATTCTACATATGATGTAATGATATATATATATGTATATATATATAGATATATATATGATATACCATATGATAATTGTCTTTCTCCAATTGACTTATTTCGTTTAACATAATACCCTCTAGTTCCATCCACGTCATTGCAAATGGCAAGATTTCACTTTTTTTGATTTGAGTAATATTCCATTGTATATATATACCACATCTTCTTTATCCATTCAAATATGAACTAAACCACCTTGGGTTGTGTATTTACCATTAGGATACTTCTAATACTAACAAACTACTGCTAGTGTAAGGATTAAAATACACCTATAAATACATATTTATAAATCATATATAATTATTCCTCTAGAGCTATCCTAGGAAAAACTACATAAACAAATTTCAAGGATAAATGAGAAAAAATCAATATAGGGGGATATTTTAATAATCTTTTCTCAAGGATAGCTCAATCTGGGAAAATAAATATCAAGGATGAAAATATTTCAACAGCATATTTATAAATATAATCTAATATATGCATATAGGTATGTATACATGCCTTCAAACTATATGATACCTGTTCTACTTAAGCCATGATAAAATATTTTATCATTTGCACACATAACATAGAAAATATATGTAGCAAAAACCCTCTGACCATAAGACTTTTAAATTAGAAATAAGCAAGGGGTGCCTGGGTGGCTCAGTTGGTTAAGCATCTGCCTTCGGCTCAGGTCATGAACTCAGTGTCCTAAGATTGAGCCCTGCATCAAACCCCGCACCAGTCTCCTCGCTGATCAAGAAGTCTGCTTGTCCCTCTCCCTCTCCCTCTGCTTTTCCCCTTGCTTGTGCTCTCTCTCAAATAAATAAATGAAATCTTTAAAAAAAAGAAGAAGCAAAAACTCATACATTTATAAATTTAAAAATTAAAACATGATCCTGAATAACTCAAGTGTTAAAGAAGAAATAGAAATAAATTTTTGGAATTGAAAGACAGTGTGAGTTATTACGAGTCAAACTCATGGCATATAAAGAAAGTAGAATTTGATGTAAGTGAATAACCTTGAATAGATACTATGAAAATAAGGAAATAATGAAAATAAGAAAAGAATGAAAATAAGTGCATTAACTGAACAATTCAAGAATCTTGTAAAGGACAATAAATTATAAGCATAAATAATTTAAGGAAGTAAGTGCCCTCCCCCCCTCCAATTTTTTTAACATGCTTGACTAAGAGAAAAAGAGAAAAGGCCTCTTCAGTGGATTGTGGGGTCAGATTTATGTTCTCTAGCTATCCATGGATAGATAGGTAGATGGATAATGTTTTCATCAAAATGGGTAACCTATTCAACAGCCCTTTCCACCTCCTTCTAACTTGATGATAGAGCTGCCTCCCACACACTGTCGGGGATGAGCAGCCTGTTGGTGCCATTCCCCGACAGCTCTGCAGTAACCCAGTCCCGCCAGGGGGACCTGAAGGGCATCGCCAGCTCTTCCACACTGATGTAAGGAGGTATTTGAGGAGACATTACCCCACATCCTGCTTTCTGATATGGTTGGGTGAATGCGGCAGTTTTTTGCATCTAAGACTAGACACATTTACAGTTAAGAGTCATCATACCAAGAAAAGAATAGAAGAAATTTGAAGAGTGCTGGGCCCCTGGTGGCAGTTTTGAGGTGGTTGAACTTATTCCTTGATGCCCTGCACCTGCCCAGCCTCGGGACTCCGCAATATGGGAGAGAATAAGTCCAGTTCATCTCATCCACACCCACAGCCCAAATCACCCTCACGTAGGGTTAGAGCTCTTTCTTTAGTGGCCCCAGACAACAGGGAATCCAACACTGGTTTCAACTAGATGTGGCAGGAGCAAAAGAGACCACAACTACACAATTACACTCTTAGACGAAAACACACCCCAGCAACACCTCTCTCTGAACACAGAAAACTAAAATCATGCGGAGTTAATGTGCTTCACTGCAGAGACAAGATGGTCGCTTCTTCTGGATTTCCAATCATTTGATGATTCAAAATAGAGGAGGTGTTATACATGCCTTATTTTACGAGAGTATTCATTGATGGAGATGGTATTCACATGACCCTTTGTTTTGGCACATTAGAAAATGTGTCTCCTATTTCCAAGCAGTGTGATCCATGCTTTTGTTTGGATCCATCTCGTTGAATTTCTAAAGCAACCCCACATAGTTGGAAATATCCCCATTTCAATAATGCGAAACAGGATTCGAAGGAAGTTAATTGGAAGAACCTGACAAAGCATGACGTGAGAACTTGCCAGAATAGTAATAACAACAATGGCAGAAGCAGAAGTAACAACATTATCTTTGGCCTGCACAGATTGGTGTCCAGGAGGCAGCTAAACCACCATTAGTTTCCACAGTAAAATAGGCAGTGATCGAAGGTCTGGTGGTGCTGTCAGATGAAGATAAATGCATTCAAATATTGCATCGTGATCTAATAATAAAAAGAAAGAGTGAAAAATTGTTTACTTTGAGTGTCACGTAGACTTTGGTATCAGATAGTCAAATCTACTTTATTGCACATGACATTTTGGGGGATCTATTTTACTTATATTTGACTTTCTTCCTTAAAAAATTATCACAGTTGCATGTCTTTTCTCCAAAAGTAAAATGCTTCACACTGCACTCTAAACAAGACAGGGGCTTTCTTTTCTGAACAAAAATGAGGCTGTGACACCCACGTGGATGGGGAGAGGATACAGGCCACTTCTGCAGGAATCTCCTTACAAACAGATGTCAAGGTCAGGTAACCTGAGCAGCCCAGCAACCCAAGACAGGCCATGTGTGTGAGGGAAACCGGCATCCTGCAGTTAATGTCCTTTGGGCCCCCTGATTTCTACACGTTCTCCTACCTGCATCTTGACAAAACGATTTTGAGAAAACCGTTTTTCCATTCTAGCAGTCCTACTTTAAATTCCTTTTCACCATTTTCTTCACAACAATGTTGATTTTAATGAGTCACGCCCATTTGAAGCCACTGTTTTCTCACCCTTTCTGATTCATTGTTTTTTCCAATAATCTTGCAAATTCCCTTAACATCACAAAACTGTGTTTTTCCGATTTTCTTCATTTCATCATTATCATTTCTATGTGCTTCTAGTTCAATGTTAAGGAATCTGCCCTGCGAGAAAAATCATCGAATACCACCGTGCTTTGAGGAGCTTTGGGAAGGTGGAGATAATTTGCAAGAGTCACAGCCTGCATTTAAATGGAGCCAAAACCTGAGATGGTTTGTGACTGCCCATTCCTCTGCCCTGGACAGAAACAGTCTGACCGTGTTGAGCTCCATCTTCCCAAGTATAGGCCTTCACATACTGATGGGGTGACATGGGTAAATTTTAACTTCATTTCTTGAACGGAGCAGTGTGTCTCAATCACAAATCCGGCAACTGTGGCTGTCTGCAGCGTATCCCAGCGTGCCATCACTTATGGACAGACTAGTGTGTTTGGGAATATGGGATGCAGAAGGAGCAGCACAGAGCAAATATACTTATATACACCATGTATGTTTTGGGGTTAGAATAATAATTTAAAATGGTGGATAAGCAGCTATCAAGAATAATTTCAATTCATGTCGAACATTAAGGATTTGCTTTATTTTTGCCAATTACAAGAACTGCAAAGATCACACTGTGGGCCTCACCCCAGGGCTTGGCCATTCACACATGGGATATTTGAAAATATGCTTTTCTGCTCAGTGAAATAAACTTAAAGAAAAGATGTTCAGCTAAGAAAGACCAATGAGACACAGACGCATGTGATTGCTACAGCAGATCTGTCAACCTTGGTGAAAATTTTGCAAAATGGGAGCCGCAAAAGAGAATAGACATAGACGAAGAGTTTGGGCAAGTTTGCTGGTGACATAAGATGTATGTGGGAACAAAGGGGGCATTATAGTGAGATCACGTGCATAGGTATAAATCCAAAGAAGTCAGAGAAAAATGAAAGAGTGAATGAGAGGGACTGTGGTCCCATAAGAACACAGAGGCAGACACTTGGGTTGGACATTTCTTGGGAAGGAATACCCCAGCATAACAAAGTAGCCACTACTGGTCTTCCCGTGTACTCGGCACCTCAGAAATTTACATCATTCCTGATTCACGATGAATCTCAAAACTGGTCTGATTCCCAGCGATCTGTGGATAGAAAACATGGGACTCAGGAAAAACAGTAAGACTACTTATGGGAAAGGTGGGTCATCCCTACTACCACACACCTTCATGGGAGTAAAAACAGACCAGCTTTTCATGCAGCAATAGTCATAATATTAAAATCCCTTATATTTCTCTGGCAATTAAGAGTTTACCATTATGTTTCATATTTATTAGGGTGTCAAACCTTCATCATGATCCTGTAAGGTAAGCCAGCTTGGACAGAGACAATCTAGAAAATAGCACCCGTGTTTAAAAACACACACACACACACACACACACAAACAAGCAACAAAATCCTCCTGAATTCACACCCAGATAGCCACTAGGACTTTGTGCTGATCAAATACTCACATTTATTAGTAGCCCATGAGCCCTCTGGGTGGTCTTTCTTGCACACCCAACCCTACTTCTGCAGCCAGCCCTACTCGTTGGTTGGGTTACCTTATTTGGCCTCAGGCTCTTCAGCTCTTCTTGCTTTTACTGCTAGTCTTATACATACCCCTGTTTTATTCTCCTTTCTTCCTCATGATAACCCGATTCTGAGGCAACCAAGCCACACCACAGGCAAACTGGGTATCCCCCGCCAGTCCGATGGTGGAATCATAGGCCTTACAGCCATCCGCTCCTTGTGAGTTTTCAAAGCACTCTCCTATTGATTTCATATTCTTCGTCATCATGCCAGGAAGGAGAATGTTTCTCTCACTTTGCTGGTGAAGACTGTAAGAGCCAAAGATCTGAACTGATGTGCTCACAGGCACATAATTAATAGTGATGGGAAGGAGACTTACATGTAACACCAGCATCAAGATTTGTGCAAAGTATTTGAAATCCACTGAGTTTTATTAGTGTTTGACCTCCTCACATTGAATAAAAAGCCTTAAATTTATATAAAACATTCTGATAATAACCACTACCTCATGGTATGTAAATAATACTTTACTGTGCAGAAAAATAGGAAATACACACACACACAAACACATTTATACACATCTTTATTAGGACCAATTCATAGCAAGAATTGATTCGTGTATTAATTGGAGATGCCATTCATTTCTGGGGGAGGAAGGAGTTGGCAGGAAAGAAGCCAAGACTGCAATTTACAAATAGAGCTAGACACAGGCTTGGCTCTCTTATCCACTGAACAGTCGTCCTCCCTTATCCGTGGGTGATATGATCCAAGACCCCCAGGGGACGCCTGAAATCGCGGAGAGTACCAAACCCTATATATACTACTACATGTTTTCCTATCTATATATACCTATGGTAAAGTTTAATTTGTAAATTAGGCACAGTAAGAGATTAACAGCAATAACTAATAATAAGCCAGAACAGTTATAGCAATATGCTGTAATAAAAGTTACATGAATATGATCTTTCTCTATCTCAAAATATCTTTTTGTACTGGACTCACCCTTCTTTTTTTTTTTTAAGACTTTATTTATTTATTTATTGGACAGAGAGTGAGCATGCACAAGCTGGGGAAGGGGCAGAGGGAGAGGGAGAAGCAGACTCCCCACTGAGCAGGGAGCCCCATGCGGGGCTCGATCCCAGGACCCCGGGATCACAACCCAAACCAAGGGCAGACACATAATTGACTGAGCCCCCCAGGTGCCCCTCGACTCACCCTTCTTCTTTCGATGAAGTGAGATGATAAAATGCCTACGTAATGAGGTGAGTGGGGTGAGTGACTTCGGCATTGGGACATAGCCTCCAGCTACGGCTCACCTTCTGGCCACGTCGCTGGACTGGAGGTGACTATAGGCAGCTGACACCGTGGAAGGCGAGACCACAGATGAGGGAAGATGGCTGCAGTTCTTCCAGACAGCGTCATCGAAACTGTAGAAGAGCAAACAGAGCTGACCTTGAGAGCACTCCGAACATACACAGAATACACAGGATGATTACTTCAAGGGACCAGCAAACAGAACTTGTGGAAAGGTCAGGATGAATCCCTCCCCTATAAAGAATAATTTAGGCTACATTTCTACAGCTATTGCCTAAATTATTTTTTATTCCTTCTCTGAGACTGATAAGAATGCCCAGTTTCCTCTGCCAGAAACAAACCAACCAACCAACCAAACGAAATAACTTCATCTACTGGGTTCTGTATAAAATGACCATGGTCATAGGTGCCAAATGACAGGAATCTGAGCAAAACACAAGATTGAGGGAAAGGAGGAGTCGATCCATTCCAATGATTCTTAATATGCCTATTGCCTCCATTTCCATGGGGGGCTAATCAGGTGAATTGAAAAGTACTAGTAGGAGTAAGTAGAATATATACACACACACATGCACACACGCATAGATAATTCATAATTTAAGAACAAAATTTCATTAATTCATTCCATGCTATTAACTACATAAAATTAATATATAATTACATATAACATATAATTATATCTATTAGATGTAAGGTAGTATACAAAACAATCCCAGTCTCCAGAAAACCCTCCAGAGAGCAGGAAAGCTCAAATATGCTTGCAAATCCATAGGACATGGTGACGTTGAGATAATCACCGTAACAGAAGTACAGATAGAGTGGTGTGAGGCTACAGGGGAAAAATAATTTTTCTTTTGCTGGGAAGAACTGTTGACATGATGGAGGGCTGGAAATTTGTGTTGTTCTTTTAAGTTTCTTATTTGCCTATCAGAGAATTATAAATTTAGCATAAATTTTACCTGACAAAGGCTGAGATTTAGAAAATTGGGTTTTGCCCCATCCAGGGTAAATTGAGTCTGAGAAAAGCCATTTCCTTGATGAGGAACCTGGTGGCGCATCTTACAATAAAACACACTCTCTTCTCGCAGTGAAGCGCCGTTACCGTTCCCGTGAAATGGCATGTTCTCAAGAGGTAATTGCAAATTTCTTTCCCAAGCTGAAATTTAGGAATTACCAAGCAGGCCCTGAAATCAAAAGCACCAGTTGGCTCCATCTCCCTTAGCAAATTTTTTCCAGAAGTAAATAATTGTTACTGGCTGAAATGACATTCAGCCGAGGCAAAACGGCCCTTCTGAGGCCCAGTGGGGTGCTAATGGTCAGATGGTATGTCCTTAACTTGCTGTGACTTGGAGCGGTGCACTGAATCTTGCCCATTCTGTTTGAAACACTTAGCTTTTCAATAGGGAGTGCTCAGAAGGAGAGGAAAATTGCTCTGTCCTCAGAATGAAAACAAGGAAGAGCAAACGGAAACAGAATTGGTGAGCAGCCCTCTTAGAAGCCAAGGTTTGTTTCTTCATCATTGCTAAACTGGGGGGAATTTATTGTTGAAAATTTCTAGAGTAAAAGACCAGGTGCAGTCATGAACAATGGCATGTTTAGTGGCTGTAAATCAGCAAGGACACTGAATAAGAGATGTGCTTCAAAATGGAGAAAGTATCAGGAAGGAAGGAAGGAAAGGAAGGAGGGAAGGTGGGAGGGAAGGAAAAGGAAAAGGAAAGGGAAATGCCTATCCAAAGCATAGTAACACCACCAGTTTGAAAGTGACTCCCTTCTATTCATGAAATGAGTCAAGCAGATGGTTCTGAGTTCTTACGGAATCCTCATCCACAGAAGCACGACTGATACAATGCGATCTCTCCAGGTTTCCCGGGCTAGAAATCCTCAGTCTAAAGGCCTCTAAAGAGAGGATCATTTGCTTCTTGGAAATAGGGCAGGCAAATGAGGGAGGCCTCCCTCACCTAAAGAAATGACCCTCTACTTGCCTTCCTGCTCCCCTGTTGATCCCGGCAGCCAGGGAACTGCCAGGAAGGGCTTGCTGCTGGCCATGTGCTTTCTTCTTTTCTTCCCAAGTTTATTTTCACAGGGGTGGGGGGGGGGGGGGGCGTGAAGGTGGAATCACTGCTGGGGCGATATACAGAGCAGAGCACAAAACCTAATATCTGCACTGCCTTCCAGGTACCGAGCAACCCGAATATGACCAACGTCCCTTACACGGTGTCCGAGTCATTCTTGTGCAGAGGAGCTTTGGAGGAAAGATACAAGCATTTGCTGACTACCTATAGCAAACCAGACCCTGAGCGAGGCCTCTTCACAGAGGCTGTATTATTCAATATTATTTATTCTTGTAGAAACTCTGTAAGGCGGGGGATTTGCCCACTTTGTGGATGAGCATGTGGAGGGGAACACGTCCTTGTGCGTGCAGAGATTTAATCCACCCCAAAACAGTGGGGTCTCTGCCCTGTGGGAAGTGGTAGAGTGCGGGGAACTTGGCTACATTTTCAGTCGTGTTTTGGGAGGCCAACATTCAACTGTTTGCTGTCCATTTTCCCAGACCGCTTCTCTGTCCAGATATCCTGTTGATTTTTGAGTAACACTGAATCCTCCCAATGAATTTCCTTTCTGCATCAAGTATCTATCTCTGCTTCAGATACCTACTCAGGCATCTCCTGTTTGCCTCAAGAACTCTGAGTGGCACGGAGAATTAGAAAGCAGAATGCTAGGGAATTAGTCCATAGGAAGAGCTCCCGCAGCTGTCTGGACATTTGGTGGAAAGTGCTGGAAGTTCCATGAAGGAGGGTTTGGTGTGAAAGGATCTGAACCTCAGGCTAAGGGAATAAGGGACCAGAGTCCCAGGCAGAGGGAATAGCATTAGCAAAGGCACAGTGGCAGAAAGGATGTGATGTGCACTGCCCCAGGGCAGAATCATAGCTAGTTCTGCTGACTTCCTGTGAACTCTTAAATTGAACTTCAGGGTAGCTCTGCTACAATGAGGGACTGTCTCCTGATTTCTCTAATTTCTTGATTTCCATTTTCCATGGGGTTCAGTTTGTGATAAGCAATCTTTTGTCTATTACTTTAGCTCAGAAATGCTTGAATAAAAGGTCATGTGTGCAGCCAGATAAACACAGCGGCATTTCTTTGTGCACATATTTTGTTGATGTACCTACAGACCTTAAAAAAACAAAAAAAAACAAAACACTTTTGTGGCAAAAATGCTTTCATTTTTCAATTTCTCTTTAAAAGAGTTGGTAGGGAACTAAAGCCGGTATGATATTGAATAGGGAAATTGCTTTAAAAACAAAGAGGGAGAAGAAGGAAAAGGAAAGAAGGAAGGAAAGAAGACAAGCAGTAACATGCTTCTTCTATTTAGAGAAAGAAATGGGTCAGCATGCATGCATTAGTCTTCTGAACAATGCACCCTGGAGTATTAAGCAGCTTGATCAGCCTTCTAGAAAGGAGAAGTTTGCTTAGAAATCAGATGCATCTCTTAGACCATGCACATCCTGTGACCGAATAGTCTGTCAAGATATTATTCATGTGAAAAACATTCTTTACTACATCTTTTTTATTTAGAAAATAAACAAAGCTAGAAATATCCACTTAACCCAACATAGTTCTCTACCAAGTAGCTGATTTTTCATTGTTCTGGATAGAGGAGCGAGGGATGAAACATTTTAAATAAGCCCAGGAACTATGATTTGGGGCATGGTCACAGGATTGGTATTGGCACAGAACAGTTGAAGTGTCCTCCCGCATAGAGGCTGTTCTCACTGAGTTAAGACGGCAGGCCGAGTCTGAGGCACCCAGGATTGCTGGGATGAGTTTGCAAAATGGCATCAGAGAGACCCACGCAAGAGCAAAGCCGTTAGCCCAGCCTTGGTTGCTCACCTTGCAGTCATGATTCTTGACTTTGGACAATCCAAAGAGAAACTTGTGCTGTAGGGGCTGGTCCCTAATTCTATGTTCATACCTCAATGCCTCCACACCAGGCTTGAAGCAGCAGTGGACCCAGGATCCTGGGAAGAATATTTTGATAAGAAAAGCAAAGTGCCATGAGGATTCAAAGGTTTGACTAGTTAGGAATCAAGCTGAATAAGCTATATTAATCACAATACGGCATAACATCAGAAAGCTATAAGAGTGGTCCTTCTGGATTCCTACAAATGGTCAAAAACCAAGATATCTACCCAAATTGTAGCACAGGGAAGGCTCCATGGGCCCTCTTTGTGCTCCCCATGTGTGTAATTCAGTGCTTCATTTTGAATCATGTACTCATTCAGGGTTACTGGAATGTTTATTCTGTCCCTAATTCCGTGCTTCCCAGGGTAAGACAGAGAAATAGTCAGACAGAAAATACATTCCCTGCACTCGAAGTGCACAGAAGAGACACAAGACATGTCATAAAAGCACCATAATGCAGGGGCTATCAAATGAATGATCTGAAATACAAGCACTCTGACTGATGATGCTTTTTAGATATGTTTAAGAGTCAGAAATATATCGAAATATGATTCGCATTTTTTAAATTTCAGTTAATCATTCATCAAATGCTTACTTAATACCATATGATTCTATCACCACTCAACCAGAATTTCTCAAACTTACTATGCTTAAGTATCACTTGGGATCTTTGTTTAAAAATGTATATCCTGGGGCGCCTGGGTAGCTCAGTCGTTAAGCATCTGCCTTCTGCTCGGGTCATGATCCCGGGGTCCTGGGATCGAGCCCCGCATTGGGCTCCCTGCTCAGCAGGAAGCCTGCTTCTCCCTCTCCCACTCCCCCTGCTTGTGTTCTGCTCTTGCTGTCTCTCTCTCTGTCAAATAAATAAAATCTTTTTTAAAAAGTGCATATCCTGTGGCCTGAGATGCATGTTTTCACTTGGGAATCTATGCGGGTAGAAGGGCCTGGGTGATTCTAACGCAGGCAGGGCTCCCCTCATCCTTTGGGAAACTCCATGGAGTAAAGCTCTCTGCCCAATCTGTTAAACATCACAGCCTCATCTGGAACTTGTCATATTGTAGATATTCAATACATATTTATTAAATGAATGAATGACCACCATTCCTTACAGACCAGGCATTGTGGTGAGTGCTCAGAATGTGAAAGCCGATAAGTCACTGGACTTGCAGGTCTCAGTATAAAGTGTCTGACACACTCGAGACTCCGTGAATAACACAGTGAAAAATAATTACTATCGCTTAGGTACCCGGCACCGTGCAAACACTGAAAACACAGCTTACAAGTGCCCTGACAGAGGGAGCGTAGGGTGCTATTAGAACACAGAGAAGGGCCTGGCATGAGTCTGCCCTCTTGAAGGGCTGCTCCAGGACCTGCCTTGCCAACAGCCAGAATTTCTACTTAGTCCTTCCTTTGCCAACATCTTCACTTCCACCGTCAGGTTAAATAGTTCATGGATGGGAAACTGATGGAAAGGAAGCCACCCGCAGGCTTCCAGAAACCAGTGGATTTTAACAAAAGATGTAAGGATCCCCGGTTCTTCTCCCAGCACTTGGGAGCTCAGTACTCAGAGAATGAACTGCATGCTGCACTGAGAGAGAAAGAGAGAGGGAGAAGGAGAGGGAGGGACAGGGGGAGAGAGAAAGGGGAGAGAGAGGGAGGGAGTGAGAGGGAGAGGAAGAGACAGAAGGGGGGAAGAGAGGGAGGGAGAGAGAGGGAGAGGGAGAGAGAGGGGTAAGGACAGGGAGACTGCAAGTTGAAAGGACACCATAGGTAAGAGTGTGAGGTTCTTGGGGCCAATGGAGCCATGTTGAAAATGTTCCCATAACCTAAGGGGTTCTATCTTTTTCCCACGGACACTAGAGAGCCACCCGGGATTAGACTCTCAGTCAATTGTGTTTTGAATACTTTGCTCTGAATGAACTGATCGTGGATGAGAGAGCAACGAATCAGAGGGAGGTCAGTGGTGAGGTTCCTGCAGTGGCTAAAGCCAGGCTGAAGGCTTGTACAGAGGCGCTGGCTTGGGGCTCGGGAGAGAAGGGACAGATGGAAGATAATGCATTTAGGAGGTAGACTTGGCAGAGTTCAGACAGCCCATGGTAGTATTTTGAGAATTTCCCAAAGACACTCCCAAGTTTAATCCTCTGATTGCCAGTTTCACACATGGCAGCTGACATGTGTATCATTATCTTATCATGGCTCTCCTGAGAGGGAGCAAAATGCAGGATCAATGTCATAAACACAGCTCCCTGTGCCACAGAGGTTAAGAAGGTGGAACAGATTTACAGCGATCTTGACAATCACCGATGCCTAGCTTTCTTCTTGCTCATTAACTCTGCTAAGGACCCATGGGTTGGCCCAACAAACATAAGTCGTACAACGAGGCCCCCGAGTGCGATCCTTTGTGCTTCTCCTAGACAGCCAAGCAGCTCCGGCTTTGACATTTCTGTTCAGTTGGATTCAGCTTGGGCCACAATCTGCTTGCCTGCTTTGGGAGGATTCTTAACTGCTACTCAACCTGTCTCCCTCTTCATGGGGCTTGTCAGAGCTCCTGCTTGCGCACACTTCCGACAGAGACAACATGAAGGAGCATGCAGTCATGGCTGCAGAACTCTAGTCATGCCTGGTTGGTCTTTTCATCCCCTGTCCTAACCTCTGTTTTGTCAGCTCTGGTCCTTTCTGCCCTAAATATTCAGGCCACAGGGTCACCTGGCTCCCATCCTGATGCGTTATAGATTCCATTGAACTTTTCTCTCTGGCAGTTCTACCGGCCACACAAAAGAAGCTGGTGGACCTGACCCTAGACCATGTGGCTGCTCAACCCTTCTCATAGCCTACCTACCAGAGGGAGGACTTGTCCCACCTCATCACTCAACAAACACTGATTTACCTCAGTTCAATTCCACAAGCATTTCAGGAGAACCTACCATGTGCCTGTCACTATAATAGGCAATGAAGATACAACAATAAATGAAACAGTTCTAATAATCCAGAAGCTTATCATCCAAATGAGGGCATATAAATAAAACCAATTAATTATGAAAACATAAAATGACATAACTGCTAAATAGAATACAAACACCGTGCTAGGCCAGCAATGAGGAGGAAATAGATAATTCTGATCAGCAAAGATGTGAGAAGAATGGTTTAATGAGGTTTCATTTGTTTTGTTCTGAGTCAGCTCTACTGAGGCATAATTTATAAGCAATAAAACATTTTAAGTATACAGTTCAGTAAGTATTGATAAATTTGTGTACACCCATGAAACAATAATCACAATCAAGATATACAATGCCTCCGTCACCCCAGAAGTTCCCCCGAGCTCTTCCTATGGGACTCTCTGCCCTGCCCCCAAGATCTGTGTTCTAGCAATATAGATTAGACTCCTCCTTCCTACACTGGGTACAAACGGAATCCCATAATATGTACCCTTTTGTCTGCCTTCTTTGTTCAGTATGATACTTCTGAGATTCATTCATATTCACGTAATAGTGCTTAATTTCTTGTTCTTGGGAATATCGCTCCATTGTATGCAGATATTGAATCTTGTTTATCCACTCACATGTTGATGGCCAGTTGGGTTTTGTCCAGTTGTAGGCTACAATGAATAAAGCTGCTGTGAACATTTGCATGCATACAGATGTGTGTTGTGGCTGTAAGCATTTTGTGAATTTTCATTTCTCTTGTGTAAATACCTGGGAGTTGAATTGTCAGGCCATGCAGTAAGTTTGAATAACTTCATAAGAAACTGCTAAATTACATTCCAAAGCAAATGTTATCATTTTATATTCTCATCAGCAACGTGCGAGAGTTCCATTGGTCCCCATCTTGATAACATTTGGTACTGTCAGTCTTCTTTATATCTTAACCATCCAAGTGGGTGTGTTAGTCGTATCCCACTGTGATTCTAATTTGACCTTCCCTGATGACTAATGTCCTTTAACAGTTTTTCATGTATTTATTGACTGTTCACACATCTGTTTTTGCATTAGTGCCTATTCAAAGTTTTTAACTGGGTATTTGTCTCATTGAATTTTAAGGTTTATTCCCCACATATTTTATATACAAGTCCTTGGACAAATATATGTACATAGATAGCTAATATTTTCTCCCAATATGTAGCTTATCTTTTCATTTTCATAAAGTACCTTTTAAAATGCAGACATTTTAAATTTTGATGAGGTGTGTGTCACCAATTTTTCTTAATAGGCATTGCCTGTTTTGTCCTCTTTGCCAACCCCAGAGTCACAAAGGTTTGTCTCTTCACTTTTCTCCATAAGTATTACAGTTTTAACTTTCAGATTTAGGTGAATGATCCAGTCTGTATTAATTTTTTTTGTGTATACCATTTAATATCAGAAGACTAATCCTGTAGTTAAATTCACTATCGAGGGGTACCTGGGTGGCTCAGTCATTAAGCGTCTGCCTTCGGCTTAGGTCATGATCTCAGGGTCCTGGGATCGAGCCCCACGTCGTCGGGCTCCCTGCTCATCGGGAAGCCTGCTTCTCCCTCTCCCACTCCGCCTGCTTGTGTTCTTTTTCTCACTATCTCTCTCTCTCTGTCAAATAAATAAATAAAATCTTTAAAAAAATTTCACTATGTAACTTCTAATTTCAGATAACGTATATTTTACTTCTGTTTCATTTGTTTCTTATTAAGATTCTGGTTCTCTGTTGAAATTCTCTTGTTTGTTTTCTCTTTTCTTCTATTTCCTTATGTGTATTAATCACAGTTATATGAAACTCATTTTCTATTATTTCTAATGAGAATGATCTATCGTTTTCTTTCCTTTGTCTGCTTTGTCTTTGGATTCCAGTCCACTTTCAGAGTGATTTGAGTGGCTTTAGCCTCTTACCCTGTGTAGCATCTCTATTATGATGTTTCTTGCCCTTACTAAACACCAGTCCTCTGGGTGAACCCCAGATTCTCAGCCTCTTGCTCTGCAAACAGATTTGGCAAGTGCCCCCAGGGAAAACGGCTCCAGAGCTCAGTTTAGCCCTCTGAGGTTCTCTGCCGCCTGAAATCCTGGCCTCTTCGGGCCCCATTGCATCATTAGCTCACTAATGACCTCACACATAATATATTTGTATTTGACTTGGCACTTCTTATTGTTTCAGCAGACACACTGATCTTTGCAAGCAATCCTACCTCATCCAGAATGCAGTCCTTGCATTTTCCCGCATGTGGTGAATATGCATGTGAAAACCATTCAGAGACGGTGCTGCCCTGCTCTCCAGCCCCACAAAAGTCATCGAATCATGGTGGACAGTGACTGCAATAACTAGCAAAGCTTACTTCAACATATCAGGGTACAAAATACATCACATCTTGATGCTGAAATCATTTTAAACAGGAACTCCTTTTGCACTGTGGTTTTACTCAGCCAGGTCCCTCGGGTCAGGCAAAGAGAGTGTTGGGGCATGCCAGCTTGGTAATTCCTCAGGTTGGATAGAGCCCACTTTACTTCCTCTGACCTTCCATTGCCTCCAACAAGTCACACGGTCTCACCAAAATGCAAGGAAGCCTCGGAAGAGTGGTCCCTGGCGGGGAAGCCACTTGTCAGAAACATGTTCACACTCTGGAGCTGAAGATGAGAATATTCAGTGTCCGTGGATCATCCCTGCAACGACAGACGTGTAGGGAAAGACTCTGGAGGTAACGCTGGGGAAGAATACAGACAGGTGTGGGTGGGAAGGCAGCAGAACGGAGAGAACGTGCTTTCTTGGAACAAAGGAGAAATCAAATGGTTAGACCAGAAGTCAGGATAATAAAACACAATATTTTTCACAAATCTACACTGCCATGTATGAAATGTGTACATGTTTTGTGTATCACTAAGAAGAAAAAAAGGGCTACCTACTACGTAAGGATACAGTGCTTTCAATTAATACGAACTGTAATAAGCCAGTCAATTGCAGTTATTAAAACTAGTCATATGGTTTTCATGAAGTATGGTTGATGAGATCCTGTAAAGTTTTGCCCTCCTTCTCCCAAAATATGCAACCTAGTCAGCTGAGGCTTACAGTAAATTAAGAGTCAACAGTGGAGTTCACAGCCGCCATCATGAGGTCCAAGAGAGACTCTCAACTTAGTATTATTGAGGCCCTGACTATGACCTCCCTTCAAGGGTTTTACTTTCATTTTTGTTTTTACTTGGTTTGCTGGTTGGGTTTGGTCTATAATTGCCTAGTCACTTTTCCTATTTGTGCCCAAACATTTCAACTCCCACAGCTCTGTAGGAACCTCCTCAAACCCCCGGAGGCAGAGATTTTAAATCACTGAGGCACATTCTCTCAGGTTAAAACAAAGAATACGATAGCTTGATAGAGCAAATCGAGGCCCTTGCCTTTAAATACAACCTGCAACTAAGTATCCTATATTTACATTTTCTATAATAAATACATGTAAATTCCTTAATCATTTTATATATGTGTTAATTCCTTGGCTTTTAAATATGGGAAATTTGACTCGAATTCAGTTTAATTTTTAGTTAGTGTGTGGTAAGGGGAAGAGGAACATGAAAATCTTTCCGTTGTGACAGGTTTGGGAGACCTCCATGGAGGACAACATTGCTGTTATTATAGCTACTATTAAAATCCCAATGAATGTACTATCAGTCAATAAACATATTTTCCTGAATATACACATAATGAATATGAACTCATTATAACCATATGGGCTCCATGGGTCAAAATCATTACAACCCTCTGTCCTCAGGAGATTGGAATTTCTTTTTTTTTTTTTAAAGATTTTATTTATTTATTTGAGAGAGAGAATGAGAGAGAGAGAGCATGAGAGGGGGGAGGGTCAGAGGGAGAAGCAGACTCCCTGCCAAGCAGGGAGCCCGATGCGGGACTCGATCCCGGGACTCCAGGATCATGACCTGAGCCGAAGGCAGTCGCTTAACCAACTGAGCCACCCAGGTGCCCAGGAGATTGGAATTTCTTGGTGATATAACAAATGTTTAGAAATTCTGCATTATAATTTTGTTGCCAAAATGTTATTATTACTCAGATTAATCAGATCTTAGCACATTGTAACAATATTAGTCATCATCCAAGTATATTATCATAACAAATATCCTGCTATATAAATCTTCTAGGATGCTTGTTTAGTGTCAGAACATTTCAGAGTTGGATGGGCCCTTAGAAACATCTGACCAAGTATGATCCTGGACTCCGTGCCTCAGTCATCTGCTTGGCTCTGAGTTCATTTAGCCACTGCTTGAGTACTTCAAAAGATGAGAGCTCGCTATTTCTAAAGAGCTGATTGTGTTGTTGAGTGATTCTAATTAGGAAAGTCTTCCAACCCCCTCCTTCCGTTCCCCATCCACTGTGTACCACACACCTCCCAGAACCGCAACAGGGATCAAGGAAGATAACGCTTGGAAAAGCTTGGCAGAGTCTCTAAGATATAATAAATCATCAATAAAAGCCACCATTTATTAATTTTATTTTCCTTCTACCCAACTCTCATCTGTAGAAATTCTAGTTTCCTTTAGGATTTTGCTTACGAATAGCTTCGTCCCAGAAGTCCTTTCAGACTCCTGACACTGGGTTGGTTAGGTTCCCTTGCCTGGTGTCCTTACAGCATGTCAGGCTGACCAACTGATGGTCACCCAATCGTGCATTCTTGTTGGTGTTCCCCATCCCATCATCAGCTTCCTCAGGGCAAGGGCTTGGTCCTGTTTTCTAGTGTTTATAGTACCCAGCCAATTATTTGGCACACTGTAGACGGCTGATACGATTTTTTGAATGAATGACTAAAACGTGTGAATAACTACCACAGCTATTAGGTAAAGCAACGACTGCTATGCCTAGAACAATTTCAAATGCTGAGTGATAGATGCGGCGTGAAATGTGACCTATTACTATCAGCAGCTTCGTTGGGGTCTCGCATGTCAGTGTAAGAGCAGATAAAAGTGAAGTCATGTTTAAATTAGGCAAGGTCAAGATCATACTAGTGTGCAGTAGCTGGGAGAAATGGAAACGAAGCCAGGTCTGAGTTCCTCCAATTCTTTGATCTGGTTAATGATGCAGATTGGCTGCTTAATACCTTCCCCTACAGAATTGTTCTTTTATGGGACAGTCAGTTCTCCTACCTTTCCAAAATTAATACTCGTTATTTAGTTCTGTAGAATTTTTGTTTTGGCCAGATCCAGTGTTTTCTGTGTTCATTATATCTCTTCCCAGTTTTCTATTCAGAAAAACAGGATAGATCTAAGAATGCAGTAAGAAGCCTTTGATTTCTATACCAAACACAGATCATTTGCATTTGTGTATGTGATTTTATCTGGTATTATGATTGTATCTGGTTTTATGTTTGTCTAGAAGAAGCAGCACTTGGTGAGCTCACACTAAGCTCTGGCCCCATCTCTGACATCGCCATGCTCTATATGCAAAGCGTCTGATGTCATAGCCACAATTATGGGAGATGTTTCCCAATCTCCACAGTCGCTTCTTGTCAGAATCTCACACTATTTCTCTTTCTTGAAGAGATTCTAGCAAGCAATACGTTGGGTGTTTTTAATTTTTATTTTGCATATTATTTATATTTGTCTCAGAGATACTTACCAAAAGAAATAAATACAAACTCAAGCTAACTTAAATTAAAGGTAAAGGAAAGAGAACCGCCATGCAGTATCAGTAGAATCCCACGGAACACTATTGTCCATGCAGCTGTCTTTCTCTAGGATGACACCACCATATGACCTTTCATGGGTGTCCTTTGTCATCATTATTTCCTTTTTCTGGGTCTGAGTCTCTCCCTGGGGCTCTCCGTCCTCGTTTTCCAGAGTAATTGCATATATGTGTCTTTGAGCTGCCATGGCACTGACTCTGCTTTCTCTGAAAATTCCAGCACTCAGCAGGTATGATGCAATCATTTTGTCACTTAGCTTGACAGAGAAAGAAAGAAATCTGTGTTGGGTATCCTCTTTGATTGATTCTGCCTGACTGCCCCTGACAGAAGGGTGGGGTCACCTGATCCACATGGGGACACTATGGCCATGTCCCCTAGGGGTTGCAGCCCACACATAGCCACTCACTGATAGGACATACCCTTGCACGATAGCCTGCTTCCCTCTGAAGAGCTACCAGACAAGAAAACTCGATTATTAAATTTCAACACACAAAAATTTCAACCAGAAAGAATTCAACAACCAGAAAGAATTCAACACAAATTATTAAATTTCAACTCCGAACCCTGTGAAACTGTGTGCAAGATTGTATATGTGACCTGCATGTACACGTGTGTGAACATTCCTATCTGAGCGTATTTTGGGAATAGCTTTCTTTAGCTCTGTAAAGGAGGTCTGTGATCCCAAAAGAATAGTCACCAACCTGGTTCAGGCCTTCTATCTGGACTAGAGCAACAGCCTCCCTTCTGGTATTCTCCCCAGTGACAACTCTGGGAACCCTATTAAACACTGCAGGTACTTGAAGGGTCTGTTCTGTTACTCCACTGAAATGGTTTAAGTTATTTTTCATCAAATGTTTAAAAACTGTGTGTGGAGTAGTTTCTAAACCAGGAATTTTATGTGTCTATGAAGCGCTGGCTGTTTCTTTAATTCATTCTTATTCTTACATGGCTAGATTTGATATTAGATGGGCCCAGCTATTTTTTCGGGTATAAAACAAATACTGGACAACTTTGTGTGCAAAGGTGTTTACATGGCAACTAAATAAAATACAGACTAACACAAATTTATCTTGTTCTCAGAGCCACATCTAAAACTCATATATCTCCATTCTGAGGCAGACATTACATGCCCTAATTTAGTTCTTCATTTTTCAAAAACTTAAACTCATTACATACAGATGAATACACTGTTCATGTGCATTTGCATATGGAAACTGAGTTGTCAGCTATATTTTATTTAATTGTATTTTCCTCTTTGGGGTATTATTTTCTTTCCCGTCATATGGAAACTATACACTGGAAGGCTCTGACAAATAACTGAAGGATTTGGGGATGGTACTATGTTTTCCTTGCCCTGGTTAGTAGAAATGTAGACTGCTTGATAACCTACCAACTGTAATTTGGAGCAACTGGGGTCCTTATAACGGGGAAGTTTGGAGACAGACAGGGCTCAGTGAGAACGCCATGTGGACATGAAGACAGCCCCTGGGAACCAAGGCGAGAGGCTGGAAGGGAGGCTTCTGCACCAGCCTAGCGAACGCCCGCTGTCTGAGCCCCAGTCAGACCTGCCGCCTCCAGAACAGTGAGGTTCTGGGGTGCTTTGTTAGGGCAGCCCCAGGAAACTAACACCCCAGGTGCCGGGCAGCATGGGGCTCCCTGTCACAGAGCATGACCTTCACCCCGTTGCAAGGAAGCATCCTCGGAGAGCCTCCAGGAAAGTGTGGCCGGCATCAGCCGTGCTATAGAAAGGGTGGAAGGAATTCAGCCACCCGGCTCAGCACAATAAGCCTTTCCTGATCATCGGGATTATCTGGGTGAAGTGTTCTAAAAGCCAGAGCATGTGCCTTCAAGGAACTCACAAACTGGCAGACGCACAAAAATGTAAAATGTAGACCATAAGAATGCAAGACAGGAAATGCTCTCCTCGGGATGAGAACAGACAGCTCTCAGAACACAGAAGAGGAAGGAATTCACCCTGATGTGTGGGGGGGAAACTGGGGAACATATTATAAAGAAAGACACAGTAAACTCTCAGTGAGGAAACAGTCTGATACTATTATCGCAATTAAGCTACGTGGGGGTAAGAGCGTGGTATAGCCATCGTGGCACAATTAAATCCAGATACGTTCACGCAAATTTCATACGGACAGAATCTGCTGTATACATGCGCCTTTCAAAAGAAAAAAAAAAAAAGATGTGATAAAATGAAGTCATTGCAGCTCGTGATGGTTTAGAAACACCTTAATGTCACCCAGGAGACAGACTTGTATTTCTAACCAACAGAGAAGGTGGAAAAAACTGCAAAAAATTCTTAAAAAGTTGCCAAGTTGCCACGATATTTGACAAATCACAGGCAGATCTGATTGCAAAGGAAGCCTGTAGCTCTCGCCCGGTATTACTCCTTTGAGAGGATTAAATCCTTCTAGAAAAACCTTCTATCTGACTTTATGAGCTACACCTTGATCGTCACCCATTACTGTTTTTTGGGGTTTTTGAAAAAAATTTTTTTTTACCTCTCCTAGCACATTGAGGTCCTGCTGGGAAGGGTTAACAGCAGCTCCGATCATAAAGGGCTGGCTGCAGCGTCTTCAAGGGCTTATTTATGCGTCCTGTTGGCGTCTGCCAGACTGTGGGGCCGAAGCGAGGAGAGCTGTGGGCCGGCGAGTGACGGCTGACCAGTCTGGCTAGTGTGTGTTTATTACGGACTCTGTTCTCACACCAACCGTAGGGTGTCGGGGATTGAAATAAAAGTTCTGCCAGAATGACCTTAGGAATCTGTGAAAGTTTTCTGTTTGGTAGCTGAAAGCTTGCTTTTTATTTTTCTTTTGTTGACAAACCCCTGAGTTTTCTGCCCTGTGGGAAAAGCCCTGCAATTTCTCCAGAGGCTATTGAAACTGTGGATTATTACTCCCCAGAGTTGGCAGTTAAAGAATGATGGTTGAGCAGTGGAGGGAGCTAAAAGAATCATGGTTAAAAACCATAGACAAAATGTTGAGAGTTACCGAGGGGTGGGCACAGGGCCTTATGACTCGCCCCAGCTTTCCATGCCACTGTGACACGCAAAAAATCCAGGTCCCTCCTCTTCAAAAGTAACTGCTCATGCTGGACCTTGGGGTGGGACACCTGTGGTTAATTTCTCGGTTGACCACTACCTGACCCAGGGGTTCTCGGCTCTGACTGCCCATGAGAATCACCTGGGCAACTTTTCAAATGCTCGTACCCCAGTAGCACCCCAGACCAATTAGATCAGGGTCTATGGGGTGGGGACCCTAGAGGCAGCATTTTTAATGTTTCTCAAGTGATAACATGAGGCCCGGTTTGAAATCAGCATGGCTTTTTGTCCTGGATAGGTCGTCTCATCCGCCTTCACCTACGCTTTTCCACCTGCAGAATGGATCCCTGCGAATGTTCCAATCTCCCACTCTGCATCGAGGGAGGGGGAAGGAAGGTGTTTGATTCAACACCCTTCTCAGGAGTCACAGTCTGTGTTGACGACTCCATTGCGGGGCCCCTGAGGGACAGTGCCACATACGTGTGTCTGAGCCTAGGGCACCCTGAGAAGGTAGACAGCGTGGCCTCGTGCTGAGACTTCCCTTCCGACAGCAACTGAAGAGCAGAGGAAGTGCCAATAACTTGCTGACCCGCGGGTCGGTATTCTTTCTTCCAGGCCAAACCCCACTCGTCAACACCATCCTGGCTTCAGAACATTCCTTCCTGGGCTTCAAGCACAGACAGACCTGGGAGGCTGGGTTTTAGCTACTGATTCTGTTTAGAGACAGATTCATGGCTGTGGGTCCAAAAGCTGAGCCAGGAGGAGCCAAGCACAGGTAGGCGGTCAAGCAGCATCGAGCTCAGGAAGGAGACCTTTCATGGCCTGGGAGACAAAGACAGGAAAACAAAACCGAACTCACCAAAGCCTCGAAGCCCACAGTGGGATGGATACCAGTTAGCAAGCAGTAGGTGCTGTGGGGAGAAGGATCCAGCTCAGGTGAACAGTAACAAAGAAGCCAGGAGCGAGCTCTTGGCTCAATCTAGGGATGCATCTTGGGGACCCCAGCTCCCAGTGAAGAGTGGGTCAGTGCTGTTTTGGCAGAATAAGGTCAGTGTTTGGAAACAACAGGTCTCCCTCCACAGGGATGTCCAGAGAACTCCCTCTCTTAGTTAGCTACTCTATCCCTGGGTGTTCCATGGGTGAGTATTTGTCCCGTTCACTTGGAAATGAACCCTCAGCTGTTGAGACCCTTTCTTCCTGCTGTGTCTTCACCCTTGTTTTTTTGCGGCCCCTTTTTGAGGTTAGATTCACCTTCCATTTTACTCAGCACCAATCTTGGCCAAGCAGAAGCACTTCACAGGTATCTGTCTTCCAAAGTAGTAATAAACTGGGGAGAAAGTATTGCAATTGAGGGATGCTAAGGAAATATGGGTGTCCAAATAGAGTAGAAGAAAATCATATATGACTCTGAGGTAGGGCAGGTGTAGAGGCCTCTCTGCCTCAATCATAGGATGCAATGTACACATCTCTTCATTAGAGGTTCCTCCTGATGTTGGAGGTATCTGTTAATGGATCTCTTACCTCCACTAGTCTGTAGGATTTTAGAGGACAGGGTCTGGACCCTCTTCTTCCTATAAATTAATACCTACTATGCCTCAGGGAGGACTGGGATTATTACAACAGGAATGTCATTGCACATCAATATTCCAGAACGGGCTCTTGGATCTCATTGTAGAGACCATAACTGCAAAAGTCTAACCCCGTTGTACTAAGAGCCAGGTGCCTGAAAGAGAAAATTCTTCCTCTAGGGTATAATCACAACCTGGGGACATGGGCATAGGTCCACACCGGGCTATTCTCTATAACAGCACAGGCTGGTATGATAGGAAGCTGTGCCACCTCTGGAGAGGTTGCTCAACAGCCAACCTCCCAGTGGGAGCAAGGAAGAGCAGAGAATACACAGCTGAAAGGCCATGAGTCTCTGACAGCACTCACGTCCCTAACCTGCCCCCTCTGTCCAAGGCCTGGAGGGGCCATAAGAGCAGGACAAATGGAATCCCTAGATAACTTGGAAATGCCACAACGGAAGGGCACTGGATAGCTTTCCAAGGTGTTCCCCAGGAGACTTCTCTTCTCATAGAAAGTCCCATCTTCACCCACCGTGACTTGTAAATAACAGAGTCAGACAATGTGATTGACAGCAGCCTCTGAGAACCCACACAAATCGTGCCATTTAGGACATCCACTCACACCCACCTTCTGCCTACTAGTGCCTGAGAGCTGGCCTGTAGTCTCAAGAAGCAATGGTCCCTAGAAGACAGCTGCACAACCTAGGGATCATGGCATATTCAGGGGTGAGAGTGGGGACAGTGTAATGAGGAGCCAGCCAACTCTACAGAAAAACAGAAGCTAGTGTGTAAGATTACCTAAGTGCAGCCAGGCCGCCCATGAGCTTGGTCAACAGCCCTCATCCAGAGCCTCTTAAAGGAAAAAAAAAGAAGAAAGCAAGGATCTACAGTTTGAATAGTTTCCAAAGGGGAAGGAATTGAGTTCTGCACTGGGGTCTGGGGTTCTGGGTTGATGAGTTAAGTGTCCCCTTATAAGCAGCAACGGAGTCCATAAATGCCGTTGCTCATAAGCTTGAGTCTGGTTATAGAGAAATTAAGTAAATTACATGCTCATGTCCCTGAGTTTTGTGGACTTGCATTCCTGAGACTTCATAATGAGCTGCATTTTGTAGCCCCAGCCTTTAGGACTCTAGCTGATGTTCACCAGTGCCAAAGTACTTGCTGGCACCTTTTCTGTATTAGGCCCTGAGCCAGGTCCTCAGGTGGCAGACAGGTTCTGGTTTTGTGGAGCCAGAAGCTAAGCCAGGAAGGGAGAAGTTACCAGTGACACAGGGTGACCCACGGGGACATGAAGGATGTGAATGAGGAGTAAGCAGGAGACCTCGCTTTATCTGGGACTCAGGGGATCCTCCCCGGGGTGTGACCCCTGAGCCAGACCTGATGGAGTCAGGCAAAAAGGAGGAAAAGAGGGTCCCAGGCAAAAGGAATCGTCCAGAGCTTTCAAGCCTGCATCTCACACAAGAGGTCAGTGTGATCCTGGTCCCAGCTAGAAAGGGATTACAGACACACTGAAACTCAGGCCTTGGGATGAAGGGTGCAGGTACTGACCTTCCAGATTCAGAGTAACCTAGCTGCTGCTAGGGCCTGGAGACAGCACTTTTCTTAGCATATAGAGTAGCTTCATTTTAACCGCTGTTCTGGAGACATAACCTTGGACCCTCTGGATTTAATGCTTCCTGAAATTCTGGCCAAGAAGGTCAACATATTTGGAAGATTTTAACTATTCTTCTAGCAAATATTTTCTGTGAAGGGGGAGGTAGTAAATACTTTTCGCTTTGTGGGCCGTCACAACTACATGAAATCGGCCATAGTCACTAAGTGAAGGAATGGGCGAGCCGCATTCTCATGAAACCTTATTTACAAAGATAAGGCGCTGTGACCATAGTTTACCAACTGCTGCTCTAAATATTTGAAATATCTAAAACATTCTAAAATGTATTCCTGAACTAACCCGAGGAACAGGGAACTTTGATTGCAGATGACATGACTGAGCTTTGCAGAATCATTTAACCGTTAGCGGGAGGCAGCACCAGCAGACCGCAGTGAAGACTGTTGCGGGAAGACCATGGTAGGAAACCCCACTGGATGTGACTGGGCTGAATGGCGTGCCCACGCTTGGTTGCAAGAGAGGCAAGAACACAAGTGACCGGTATTTCCGAAGCTATCGTGGGGGGTGGGCCCAGGCTGACGAGGTGATGGCGTCAGTCAGGATCGGCTTACATTACCGACGTGCGTGCGTCCTTCCCACTGATTGTCCGTCCTGCCTCTGTGGGGACTGGCTCTCCATCATCACTGATTTCACTCCAGGACCTTGGATGACAGAGGGTGACTCTCTAGAATAGTGCAGGTTACCATGGCAGAAGGTGTCACATGAGTATGCGGGGTTTTAATGGCAGGGTTAATGCGAATTTACCGTTAAGTCCACAGAGAGAAGGAGACACAATCTCTCTAAACAACACTAATGTTAGCACATCACGTTTGGCTGTCTACTAGCCTGTGACATGAATCCGGAGAAGAAGAGATGAGGGCTCTGTGACGTGCGGGGGGCGGGGGGGCATGGCAGCTGACCGGGACCGGCTCCTCCCTCCCACAGGGAAGGTGGTGGCCATGGCAATCTACATGGGCTTCTGCAGTCTACAGCATGGCCCTCGCATGGGGATTCTCACAAGATTTTATCTGGGTAAAATACTAAGCTATCAATCAGCTCCCACCTGCCGGGCTCACGAGAGCCCCCGTCGGGCCTCAGAGCTGCCCACAGTGTCCTTGGGGGTCCCACAGAAGCCAGGGAATGCGTCGTTGTCCCATCAGGTCACTTCTCTTGTGGGGGAAAAAAAAAAAGTGAAAGTTCCCGTGAAAACATGCACAAAGTAAAAACGAAATGTTAACCACACACCTGCACGCAGAGGTTTTCCCCTCATAATACCCCTTCCTTGAGCACCCCTGGTCCCACCATCGTCCTGCGTTTACTTGTCTCCCACTAGCAGCCACACCGGAGTCCACAGCCTTCTCTCTTCTCCGGGGCAGGGGGCCTGGAGCCGCCACTTGGACAGCTGGCTCTGAGCTCCCCTCAGCAGGCCCGGTGACTCACATCTATCTATCTATCTGGTTGCTTCATGCTTCAGTAACTAATCCAGAGTCAGCACCACTGTTAAAAACACCAGTTGTTAAAGATGAAACAGAGATTGGAGCAGGTGGGCTGTGTGGGCTGAGATATTACACCTACAAAATCAGCAGAGAAAAAGAACTTCACTGTGCAGTTCACTGCACTTTAAAACACACACACAGACGTGCATCTACTTGGAGCCAAAAACAAAGAAAGAGCGCGCCAGGGAGGGAGTGTCGCTAACACAAAGGCAAAGGCGGCGTGTCCCCCTGGGCTCTGCCTTGAGAAGTGCCAATATGCAAAAGCCTGGAATATGCACTTAGGATTTCTTTGCTCTGTCTGCGTGAGCTTCTGGGGGTGGAGATCTTGACTTTTCCATCTCAGCAGCCTGAGCCCAGCAGACGGCCTTTGGTTACACAAAATAATGTTGAATCAAGACAGAAAAGAGAGTTGGGGGGGGAAATCAAAAACAAAACCAAGGAGGGAGATTTCTTTCTTCCTTCCACAAAAGAATTTGATGTGAGGTCCCCTTAAATAACGTGCCTCTGGGGGCACCTGGATGGCTGCTTGGAGACCATTAATTACCTGACACCTGGGCACAGATCAGAAAAGAAGTGATGAAAATGGTTTCTACTTTGGTGGGACGTTCCGACTTCCTTCCTCCTCTGGGTCTCAGATCTCCGCCCATCCAGCTCGCCGATGTGAGATTGTGTTCTGTTTCTTTGGTTCTCTTAGCTGATGCTGATGACATTTCATCATTCACTCTAACAGTAACATCATTTATTCCAATAAGCAATTAGAGAGCATAGCTCACCTGACAAAAATTCATTCATTCTTGTACTTATTCATTCATTTGATAAATATATGGTAAGTGACTACCTTGTGCCAGACATTGGCTAGGGGTCCATTTTGGCTTATAATTTGCAACACATGGTATAGAGCATGGAGTTTTGAAGTAAGAAACACAGAACATAATAAAAAAATTATTTAAAAAAATCACACTACAAAAAAAGAAATACTGAAATGGCAGCTTCACTCTTCCCCTTTGTAATCACAGGAAAACCCCTGTATCTCTCTGGTTATCTCAGCTTTATCGTAGGTGAATAGGGATGAGGGTCCTCCTTGAAGCACTGACATGAGGGAAAGAGGAGAAAATACCATGTGCCGGGCACACAGTAGGCTCTAGATAAAGAAAGTTTTGTGTTTTTTTTTTTCTCACCATTATAATTCATAAATTCGGGTCAGATTAACCAATTAAGAAACATATTTGCTATTTTTATTATAAAAAGACGTAAGTATCAAAATTTCAGAGGTAAGATAACTTCTACCTTTTCAACAGACGTAAAGTTAGCAGAAGGAACACAACAAGGAGAGAGAGAGAATTCCCTTATATATATTATACATATAATACAGTTATACAGGATTATGGGGGAAGTACATACAGTAGAGCCCTGACTTCGCCCACTGCATCTGTCATGGGTTCCTTCTATGAGCCAGATCCCCCGATGTTGGCTCCTCCCAGGGAGCACAGCTGTGGGTTCTGGGGATGCTCAGTGATCTTCCACATAAACTTTACCCCGTACAGGCAACGCATTCTTCATCTGACCCCCTCCAACTCTTCCTTAGAGCCTGTTTGGGGTAAACCATTTATGCTGCAGTCACTTTGCCCTGGTGGACAGATCTTTGGAGTGGAGAATGTTCAGAATGTCCCAAGTCTGGCTAATTTCTGGGGGAATCATTCTGGTCCAAGGAAAATACTTCATAAATCTGTCTACCAAATCCTGAAAAATCAGTGTGCTGTCATGCAAGCCTTCCAACTGCTCTGCTCTGCCATCAGGGCAGAGCCAGCTAGCTTTATTCTTCTAGACATTTCTAGTCTAGAAACCAGTGCTTGCTTCTGACACTTTAGTCTCTGCCCTCCAAACACCAAGAGACATATGTATCCCCTTTTGTGTTTTCTTTCTAGAAATTTTCACTACTAAGATTTTTCTATCTTCTTTTATAAATAGGCTGGAAGTTGGGTGAGGGGCTAAGAGTCACAGAAGCATTATTGGACTATTGCCTTTCCAAGTCAAGCAAAGATGCTCCAGTAACTTCCTTTAAAATGTATGTTTTTCTTTTAATCTTTATACACAATTGAAAAGTAAAAGCCTTAATAAATTCATCTGGAATCTCTGACTTTAGGTAATTAGTAAAGTATAGCCTTTAGATATGATTTCACAAGTTATGAATGCTTTGGTTTATGGGTGTTACTTTTCTTTGAAACCAGGTGTTTTTCTCTTTGTTGAAAAAAAAGGGCAGCTAATGGCATTGGCAGATGATATCGACTATTCGGTGTATCTTCACTTCTAAGAAGGTAGTACTTTACACTTCTATGCTTGAAATGATGTCTTCTGTAATAAGGATTCCCTTCTATTGTGCAATTCTGGCCTTTCTCACCCTGTAACTCAAATTAAATGATAAATCTTCTGTATTAGAAGAAAACACAACCTCTCCACAACTCCATCCAGAATAGCAATTCTCTTTGCCAAAATGTTAAAACTCTTATCTGTATGTGACTTCTGTGATTTAAACCTGTGTGTGATGTACAGCAAGACACAGAAGAAATAAAATGGATTCTGGCCCAACTTACATCTGACCCACGGGTTCTAGCAAGTGAATGATTGTATCCCAAAAATTTAAAGAGACTTTCTGCTCCTTTGGGGAAGATCTTCTCACAATCCATGCTAGCTAAAAATAATGTTCTCTTATGTCATTTTACTTGGATTGCTAGAGCAGAACTCTGCCGTAGAACTTGTCTACATGGTATTAACAAGGATAACTGGTCCCTGGTATGGCTCACTTTCTGGTGTGAAATGATTCTAGGCCAAACTATATGGAATCAAGAACAAAGATGGTAGCTGAGTGTCTGCAGTTTGACTTCAGTATGGGTCAGCTTAAAATAGGTTTATCAATCTGTGCAAGAAATATCTGTGTAATTCCTAGTACATGTGTTTTTTTAATACCCACTGGTAATCTGCCCTCAGCAGCATCCTAATGCAGGGCACTGCGGAAGAGCGATAAAACTGAAAAATCCTTTGCCTTAAGAGTGTGCTGTCCGGGTCAGAGTCAGGTCAACCACCTCATTTCAAAGATGGGCAAAGAGAGGTCCTAAGGAGTGCAAAGGAATGAACTGGAAAATGACAAATAAGAGGTGTGACCACCAATTATCTAAAACCACAGCAAGCACAAGTATGTGACAGTAGACATCGGAGCCCAGCAAAATAATGTTTCTGTCGAGAAAACTCTATATTACATTTTAGCACCATAGCACTAATCCCTTTGCTTTACGACTTTGCTTTCTCATTTCTTCCTTCATTGTATACATTCACTGTACATAACTAGCAGGTCTGTAAAGGAATACAAAATGAATGAATGAATGGATGAATGAGGGCACAGATGTGTGGGCGGATATAAACCATTCCCAGAAAGTGATATTAGGGTCGTCTTCTTGTTTGATGACTAGATTCTGTAAAGGTGAATCTTCAACTACCTGTATGCAATGCATCATTTCGAAGAATGAATGAGATCTTGCTTTTCCATTTTCTGGAGGCATTCATGGGAGGGTGTGGGAGAACACTGGGAAATGCACACACACGCCTCGCTAAATACTGGTTTTCAATGAGGCAATGTTATGCACTGGGGAAAGTATAAGACTTGGAGCTAGCTGGACACCTGTCCCAAACCTGAATCTTCCATCCCTTCTGACCTCAGGCAAGTTCCTTCCCCACTCTGAATCTTCATTTCCGCATCTGTGATATGGAAATAAGGAGACTCTGCAGGGCTGGGCATGGTGGTAGGAGGCCGGCTCTGAGTCAGTAGGCAGGTGGGCTCTGGCACATGGAAGGATCAGCACACATGTACCCAAAATCCTTCCTCCCTCCAACCTCACTGCTTCTCTGGTTGTTGTCTACAACACGCACAATAATAGATTTCTCTCTCAATAAACAGCCATCGGATCAGGTCAACGTGACTCTAGGAAACCAATCTCCTGGGAGTATGTACTGGCATCCAACCTCCCTGACCCCTGACAAAAGAGCCCAAATGAGGCTATTTCACATTTCACCTAAATAATATTAACTTCTTCCCCAGTGGGAAAAAAACTTGGTAATTTCTGCTCACCCCTTTGGATTTTACTATGAAGTGACTAACACTCAAGTGTCTGTTTGGCTGTTTCTGTGAAGAACTTTCTCCAGCCTAACAAATGTTCATGCAAAGCCTCTGGCGCCCATCTGACCTGGCAGCTCCCCAAGAGCACACCTGCACCTCCCGTCCCCACTCCCCCAACCCCGCCTCCCCCACAGCGCAATGGGGGAAGAAGGATGGGCATGCGTTCTAGCCTCATTCCAAATACTGAAAGCATCATTTTTCCAACATTGGCTTGGAGAGTTCATCAGAGCTAATGGGATCTGTCCCCTAAGGACGCGGCAGGGGCGCCTGCGCCAGCCCAGAGCAGATGAGTCCAGCAAAGCCCTCCTGAGGCTGGCCGCCGTACCGGTCTCTGCAGGGCTGCGCAAGATGCCCCCAGGAAGGGCGCCTGGGTGGCTCAGTTGGTTAAGCGACTGCTTTCGGCTCAGGTCATGATCCTGGAGTCCCAGGATCGAGTCCCGCATCGGGCTCCCTGCTCGGCAGGGAGTCTGCTTCTCCCTCTGACCCTCCTCCCTCTCATGCTCTCTGTCTCTCATTCTCTCTCTCTCAAATAAATAAATAAATAAATAAATCTTTAAAAAAAAAAAAAAAAAAGATGCCCCCAGGAAGCAGCACCAACAGCACCTCCGGCAGGGCCTCTGCGCCAGGAGCATCAGTCAGCACACTCCCAGGGCTGGGACCTGCCTCCCTGCCCTGGGCTCCTCCTGCCTTCGACACTCACACGTGCCCACAGCACCCCTCCACACACACACGCACACACGCATGCACACCCACAGCACATACACACATGCCCACGCACTCACATGCCCACAACACACTCATGCACGTGCACAGAGAGCACACCCCCATGTGCACGCACACAAGCATGCACACATGCCCACAGCACACACACCCATGCACGCATGCACAAGCACACACACTC